>NW_007578998.1:54981-93687 GCF_000690725.1 Stegastes partitus
AAAGTGAGTTAACAACAAGGTGGAAGAGAAAGTAAATCCCCCTGAAGTGATGCTATCAACACCCTGTAGGCTACAGAGATGACGAGGACAGTGATCTTTAAGTACACATAAAAAAAACAAGAAAAAACTCCACTGACTGTAAATAACACCTCTGTGTCTTCAGTGAACTTCCCCAAAACCACCACACAGTTAAAGAAGTGCTCCGTTTAACAAGTGAAGGTCATTCTGCTAAAACAGTCGTGTAACGGGGAATTCTGCACCAGCGGTTCAGTAATGTTCAGATATTCTTATTCTGTTCTGATCCAGCTGGACTCAGGTGTAAAAACCCCCAAAGTGAGCAGACGGTGCAGGAGTTCCTAAATCACTGACTCACGTCCCAGGGCTGCATGGGAGGCCACTGAACTCTCCTTTTAGACAGAGGGACCCAGTAGAAGGAGGAAGACGAGGACGAAGGACCAGCAGGGGTCCATCTCTGCTGACGTTGTTGACATGAAAATAAAACCTCATGCTAACTGCTCCACATTACAGGAAACCCAATCCACAGAAAATAATGTGAATAAACACGTTGAATGAAACGAAAAAGTGTTGAATCAATCCTGACAGTGACTGACCCAGTGTCTCTCTGTTTATATATAAAGACCTTCTGGATCTTTGGCTGCACAGGAAATAAAATCCCCCCAAAAAAGGAGCCTAAAACAAAAAGAAACTTCTAAAGGAAAATATATATGTAACTGTCCAGATACACAATATTAAAGTCCAATTAGGACAAAACAGCTAATTAAAAAATGACAAAACAAATATGGAGCGAGATCCAATAAGATTTATGATGTAAACGTTAAGTTATCTGATTTTCAGACACTGCAGCAGCTTCTCTGTATTTGGCAAAAGACAAGTTCTATAAAAAGCTGAGTTTGTTCTTCTGCAGATCTGGTTCTGGTTCTTCTGCCTCATAAACAACCAGTCTGTGGTGCATTTTTTAAAGAAATATCTGCACTTCTTTGTGATTTCTGCTAATTTGGTTTAAAAACAGTCTATCATGCTCGAGTAAATGAAACCCCGGCTAACAACTGGTTAGAAAACTGAACCTTTACTCCTAATTCTTATCATTTAGTGGATTTTCCGTCTTGAGGACCCTGTACTTCCTCCCCATTATAATAAACCACAACCCAAACCCACCTGAGCCAGCGAGGAGTCGGAGCTGCTCCTCTTCAGCCAGGCGTTCTCGCTGATCGGCTGGAAGGGCAGCTGGCTCAGCTCCTGCTCCCGCTCCTGGACAACCGGGTCACATTTCAGACGCATATCCCACATGTAAATCCATTTACTCTGACATTTGAGTACATATGTTTATTCTTAAGGTACTGTAGCTGGTAAAAGCTTCGATAATAAAAGATTCAGACGACACCGTGGAGACCTGATGTGTCGGAGGAACGATCGGCTGTAGGTGTGCAAAATATGGATTTCTATAGTTTCATTTTTATCTATTTTTAGGTGCAATATTTAATTTTTATCTCATTTTTAGGTGCAATATTTCATTTTCATCAAACATTTAGGTGCAATATTTCATTTTACCATTTTTTTTTAGGTGCAACGTTTCATTTTTATCCAATTTTTGATGCAATATTTCATTTTTATCCAATTTTTAGGAGCAATATTTAATTTTTTATATAATTTTTAGTTGGAATATTTCATTTTTATCAATATTAAGGTGCAACATTTAATTTTTAACAATAATACAACAATAATAATAACTTCATTTATATGGTATTTCTCAACAGACAGGGGGAAAAAAGAAAGCACTGATGATGAACCCTGATCAAACCAACCTGGCGAATGCGGGACGTCTGCTTGGAGCTCGGCGTCGTGGTTCCCTGGAGCTTCTGCTGAATTTCAGACACAAAGTCGGAGCGGGTCCGCAGACAGGTGTTGGCGGGGCTCAGGCTGGGGGCGGGGCTAGTCGGGAGGAGGGGCTTAAAGCGCTCCATCCGCTGACTGAACTCTCCCTCACCTGGAGGAAGAAAAACGGTCGTTCAGGTGTGTTTTCATTAATAGTTAAAGATAATGATAGTACGTGGCTGTAGGAGCCTCCTCCTGTTTTACTGCCTGAACTAATATTAGTCGTGTCCCTGCTACAGAGATGAAGCAGTGATTCTACGGTACACTGATGAACTGGTTCTGAAACAACACAATCATATGAACATTTCTCACCTCGTCGTGTGTTGTTTTAGGTGAAAACTCAGCAGCTAAGTGAAGCAAATCCTCCACCTGGAAGCTCTGTTTATGTGTAGCTGTGCTGACTGCAGCCTGTGCATGTGTGATATATGTCTAGAGTTCAACACAAACACTCGCTGTTCGTACCGAGGAGATGCTCTCTGAAGCCCTTGCTGTGGATGCTGACTGACGGCCCGTCGCTGCCCGGATCAGAGAGGCATCGCTGGGTCGGAGGAGCTCCTCCTGACAGGAAACAAACACTTTCTCCTGTAAACTGCAGCGTTGCTCCGACACCAACACTGTCTGGCTCCACAGATTGCTCAACACCGTGACAGCAGCTCTTATCTCGCTGATAGATAATCCAGCTTGACTTTTGATCTACGATGACACATGCAGCCAAATCCAGAGCGACGCTATTTTCAAATATGAGTCGATTTTGTGCGTTTACAACGTAGCTGAAGCCAGTGCAATAAACCCTGAAGGTTTGGGGTTTCAACCACCTGCTGAACTGTGTCGTGTTACAGCGAGCAGAGCTTCTGACACTTAATCTAATCCCACTGATTAAGAACTGGGTGGACACAATATGAGCAGGCACATTTCAACTGTAAGAACAATAATTCACAGTCACCTTCTCTTCTCTGGGTGAGCTGCTGGACTCGAGACCGGACTGACATAACTATCGGCGTGTCCGGTTTTGCCTCCAGCTCGGCCAGGCGTCCAGAGGAAGACGGTTTAGGACTGCGGTTCTCCAAACCGGACGCTTCCAGACGCCGCCGCTTCTGGCCATCATTCGCCTCTGAAACGTCAGAAGGAAGACACAAGGCACGAACGTAAATCACTGCAAAGAGCGCCGTCGATGTGTGCACAGTGTGTTCTTATGAAGACAAACAAACCGGGTGCTGAGAAGATGTTCTCCTCAGTATCTGACAGGGGTTCTCTCTGTCTCTTCATGCTGGCGTTGCCACCGTTTTCCTCGCCAGCTTCCATGCTGAGCTGCAAACAGAGACATCACACACTGAACACGTATTTAAAAAGCTCTCACACACCTCAAAGAAAAACAGCACACGTACAAAAACAGTCACGGTGGTTAAGAGCAACTGCTCCCTTTGTCCGTACCACAGATCCTGCAAAAGGTTTTTCTGAGGGAAATAAATAAATGTTTTGTTTTTTTTTTTTTTGCTCATTTTAGTGTTTTGCAGCTTCTCTTTTATTTTTTATTTTTTTACCTCCACCGGGATTTGAGCAGTTTTCATGTGACTGCTCGATGCCATTTATGGCTATTTTCATTTCCAGTTAATCTGCTGATTATTTTCTGTTGTTTTCTGTATAAAGAGTCAGAAAATTAACCTGAAACCAAAATGAGCATGTTCAAAGAGAAAATAAGTAAGAAAATATTTACTAATACTTATTTAATTAGGCTTTTATCCCCCTTAAAATGACGGAAACTGATTAATCAATAAAAATAAATAAAAAGCTGTCAATTAATTTAACAGCTGACAAGTATTTAATGAATCCTTCCAGCTCTGTTGTGATTTATTTGGTGAATCCTTGCTGATTGTTTTTAGCTTTCCTGACACTCAGGCAGGTCAGTTTGTACAATGCATGTTATTGTAGGGTCTTAACGTAAATATCTAAATTTGTTTGGCACGTTTATAATCTTATTTATCTACAGGAGACAGCTTTTGATCAGCATCTGTTGTTTAAAATGTAGATTACGGTTTGAATTGACAAAACAGGTAGCTAAGCTCAGCTGCATTAACTTGGTTGAATAAATCACAATTCACAATCCTTTCTTTATTTTCTCTCAAGTGTAATTCAAATTTGCCACAAGAACTCAGACAGAACCCAGAAGGAGCATTTAGGAGCACATTAAAATCACTGCACAAGTAAAATGCCATTAGAACAAACACCTGATGCTAGCTAGCTAAAGTTCTGTCCAGAAACTGGAGTTAGATTTATTAAAAAATGAAAGTTTTTAACAATATTATACAATAAATAAAACGTGACAACGCCCACTGCAAGAGCCTCCAGGTAGCTTCACTCAGCCACAGTTAGCTGCTTGTGCTAGCCAGTTAGCCAAACACACTTTTTGTTTGCACAGCAACGATTTAGTGGTTAAATGTAATAAATGTTCTCTTTCCTGAACATTGCCAAGCTGTCATTTGACAACCGTGTACGCGTTAACGACACGGTCCTTTAAGTTAGCCAGCTAGCTCTCTCCAAGCTAACTCACCTAACGTTCGCCGACTTATCGCTAGCCTAGCTTAAAGTTAGCGCTACGAGCTAACGTTGGCGGCAGCAAACCGCCGCGTCAGCTGCGGTTTCTTACCTGAGAAGGTGTCTGGGCTGTAGAAACAGGTCAACTGACACGAAACAAGCAACAAGCGTCCCGTTGTTTCGGTCTCCTCCTCCTCCAACTTTGAATTTCAGCGGGTCTTCTGACGTTAAACGGAACCACCGGAAATATCCCGGAAGAGCAGCCCGGTTACCGTAATCCTCCGCTGACACGCGCACTGCAGGGTGTTAAAATCGGATCCCGGATTTACCGTAAAACACAGAGTAGCCACACAATAGATTTAGACTTAGACTGACTTTATTAATCCCAGAAGGAAATTCTGTTGTTTCAGCAGCAACATTCAACAAGGGGTAAACAAGCAAACAGACAGCACAGAATATTAGGGTATAAAATGAAGGTTACATCAAGTAAAATAAAAAAGGATAAAAATAAAGAAAATATAATATAGAAAAGTCAACAAATTTACAAGAATATATGAGATAACAGCATAACATATGCAAATGTGCTCACAATAAAGCATACAAATATCCACAGAGATGTGAATCTGGACCTTGAGTTTAGCAGATGTTTATGCTGGAGGACTGAATATGATCCACAGGCTGTCTGTCTGTAAGCATTTTCTTTATTTACCAGTACATGCCTGCAACAGGTGGAAGGACCCTAAAACGAATTAATACCATCTGAATTTCATGTTGAATGTCCAGGTCAAGGTCATTTCTATCGTACATGAGGGGCAAACAGCTAGGCTGAACTCTAAAACCAAAAAAAAAAGTGATGATAAGATCAAGATGATAAAATAATAAAATCATCATCAGCCATGAACAAAAAAATGTGACAATAGAAGGAAATAAATCTGAATAGATTGAAATAACTAAATAACCATCAGTAATTGAGAAAAGAGAACATAAATTAAAATAAAATACATAAAAAAATACAATTATCATCAGTCATAGACAAGAAATGACAATAAAATAAAATAAAAGAGTTTAAAACAATAAAATAAAACAGAGACTTTATAGCAGAAAGAAAATCAATAATGCACCCAGATGTTTAAATGCAATCTGTTTGCCTCCGACCCACTGAGACCCGCTGCTGGACTGCAGGCAGAATGACCACAACTAACGTTAATAAACAAATTAAACACATTTTTTGGTCACTAATTAAAAGTTACCTGGACGTCCTGTTGACATAAAGGCAAAACATAATGATTTGAATCTGTAGATGTGTAGATTTGAACAAACCAGTTACATTCGTTTGGATTTGTAGCTCAGTCGCTGCGTTCTGTCATATCACCAGTTTAACTGCAAGTCATGCTTCCAGCTTGCTGATTAAAACTGATGCAGATGCTCGACAGACGTGTAAATAGGTTGCGGCTGTGCTTCTAAAAGCAGCTGAGATAAGATCTTGTGAACGTCGTCTCCATCAACTCATTCTGCACCGGGTAGTTTTGCATAAAGAGGAACTGAGTCATGGTGAGCAGAAGAGTGTAATTCACCCTGGAGGAGGCAGAAACCTGTGACTTCTGTTTGTATTTATAACTCTCAACCTTCAGATTAGAGACATTTTTAACCAACGAAACCATCACCTTTGACTTTTAATGCCAGAACAACACCGAGTGCATGTTGTCACAACTTCTCATCATCACACATGATCACACACCGGCGAAATATACAGCAACAGACGGGCTGGAAAGTCACTTTTACAGGATTTAAAATGCTTTAAAATGGAATGAAAACTGCTGAGGACTTGAGGAGAACGAGATGACCTAATAATAAATATATATAGAAGTATGTTTCTTGAGCAAACAAGCTTTTAAAGTGAAAAACAGGACAGAGACAGTTTTATCTGTCAATAAATCCAGATTCCGTGCTGACAGAACACAGTCAGTAACTTCAAGCTGCATTTAAAAATCCACTTTAAACACTCAGTAAACCAGCAAAACTGAACCTCCAGCGCCTGCAGGGGCCGACTAAACAGTGTTAGTGTTCGTTTAATTTTGCCCACTTAATTTGAATATTTGCTTTTTTATTAGAAATTAGACTTGATTAATTTCACTTTTCAGTGTAATCAACACAGAGAAAAGCTGTCAGGCCCAAATCATCAGCAGGACATCTGACAGTTATCCTCTTTCTAGTGAACATCAAATGTACTTAAATAAAGGTTTTAAAATCAACTAGAGCTGATCAAAGTGTCCCCGTTATAGGACAGGCAGCAAAAACAGAAAACAGGATGGAGACGAGTCCTAGAAATAAAAAGAAGAGAGATTAAATTTTGAAATGAAAACAGTCAGTGCAGGATGTCAGAAAATTCCTTAAAACATGTCAAACATCAGTCAAAAACCACAAAATGTTTTCTACCAAGAAAAACTAGCAAATAATCACATCTAAGAAGCCAAAGTCAGACGATATGAGCTTGAAAATATACTCCAATAATTATACATAGTCAAAAAAGTTGCAGGCAAACAAACTGAAAATTACATTTCTAAATAATTTGATGTTTGGATTTAAAAAAAAATAAATAAAAATCAAATCAAATGTACTTGCACATTTTAAAACAACCCCAGTTGTTCAAAGTGTTGTCTATGTTATAAGACAGGCTAAAAGTAGCAAAAATCAACGCGTAGAACAACATAAAATTCATATAAAACATCAAAATAAATACATAAATGAATAAAGCGGGACAACTCAGGAAATCAGATTCTATTTCTGAGGCTGAAGCTGAACCCATGCAGATCGGACTCAGCGGTGCCCCCAGGAGCCTGAACAGAGGCGTGCCAGGAACACCTGCACCTGTACTGCAGCAAACCTGGTCCCACGAGACCAGGAAAAGATCGGACTCATCTGTAACCAGAGCTGAACTTCAACCTCCTCTGTTCTTCTACTTCAGCTTTCAGCCTCTCTGTTGGAACTCCCAGTCGGTTCCAGTTCAAGCTTTGGTGGATTCTGGTGCGGAGGAGAGCTTCGGTGATAGTCACATGGCAGGACAGCTACAGAGTCCTACTGAGTCTCTGGATGGTCCTGTGGAACCACAAGCCCTCAACAGACTCTCCCTGGCTCGGGTCCAAGAAAAGACTGTTTCCCTCATTATGGCTGGCAACCACCGTGAGACCCTGGCTTTCCATCTCATGGACCATTCAGATTCACCTCTGGTTCCCGGTTATCCCTGGCTCCAGCTTCACAGCCCCCAAATTGGCTGGTCAAAGAAAGAAATCAAGTCCTGGAGCCTTCCCTGTTGCACCACCTGTCTCCATTCTGTGCTGACCCTCTGCATCCTCAGTCTCCTGTGCACCCACAAAAACCGTTGATCTTATCAAGGTACCCCTTGAATACCTTGACCTGGCTCAGGTATTCAGCAAGGATGACGCTGTGTCCCTGCCTCCCCATCGCCCATATGACGGCGCCATCAAGCTGCTGCCTGGAGCCACTTTACCCAGCAGCCGATTGAACAATCTGTCAAAGCCTGAACAAGCTGCAGTGGAGATCTACATCCACGACTCTGGCGGCTGGGATAATCCGTCCATCTTCTTCACCAGTGAGGGCTGGATTCTTCTTCGTAGGTAAAAAAGATGGAACCCTGAGGCCGTGTATTGATTTTCGAGGGGTCAACAATATCACGGTAAAGAATACTCACACATATTAATAAACTCTGCTTTTACACCATGGTTGGAGGGAGCTGAGCATCCGTTCATCGTTTGGACTGATCATAAAAACTTGGAGTACATCCGATCAGCCAAGAGAGTGAACTCCTTCCAGACACGCTGGACTCTGTTTTTTGGACGCTTCAAGTTTTCCGTCACCTACCAACCCTGGTCCAGGAATGTGAAGCCTGATGCCTTGTCCCATCAATTTTCTGTGGAGGAACCTCCGGACAAGCCAGAACCTATTCTGCCCAGGACTTGTGTGATCACCTCCTTAACTTTGAAGGTGGACGGCCAGGTTTGTCGAGCTCAGGCGCTGCACCTACACCCAGGTAACGGCCTACCAGACTCTTTGTTTGTCCCAGACTCTGTGCGTTCTCAGGTGCTGCAGTGGGCCCATTCCTCCAAGGTGTCATGCCATCCTGGGACATCCCGCATCCTTGAGGTCCTACGTCAAAGATTCTGGTGGCCTTCCATAGAAAACGATGCAAGGGAGTTTGTATCGGCCTGTTCAGTCTGCGTGGGCTGTAAAACATCCAGTCAGCCTTGAGAAGGATTACTACAGCCACTTCCAGTGCCACATAGGACTTCTTCACTGGGTTGCCCCCATCCCATCCCAGGGTAATACTTTCCCTCGTAGACCGCTTCTCCAAGGCAGCCCACTTTGTCCCTCGGTCCAAACTCTGCTCCACCAAAGAGACTGCGGGCATTATGGTCAACCAGGTTTTCTGCCTCCATGCGATACCTGCGGACATTGTTTCAGATCAGGGTCCTCAATTCACATTGGAGGTATGGAGGCATTTCTGTGAAGCATTGGGGGCAACCATCAGTCTAACCTCTGGTTTCCACCCACAGTCAAATGGTCAGATTGACTGAGCCAACCAGTCATTGGAAACCTTTCTGAGGTGTATTACAGCGGAGACTCTGTCGGCCTGGAGTTTGCAGCTTCCCTGGGTGGAGTATGCGCACAATTCTCTGACTAACTCTTCTTCTGGCTTATCCCCGTTTCAGTGTTCTCTGGGTTATCAGGAACCATTGTTTCCCGCACTGAACCGAGAGATTCCTGTTTCGTCTATCCAGACATATATGAGGAAGTGTGAAAAGACCTGGACAAAGGCCCGGGCGTCGCTTCTCCAAGCGGGACACGGGATGGAACGCCAGGCCAATCGTCGCTGTGTCCCGGTTCCTGAATACTCACCAGGTCAGAAGGTTTGGCTCAAAGCTAAAGACATTCTCCTTAAGGTGGAGTCAAAGAAGTTGGCCCCTCACTTCATCTGTCCCTTTGCAGAGGGTCATCAATCCGAGTGCTGTGAGGCCGAAACTCCCGGCCTCCATGAAGATCCATCCGACGTTCCATGTTTCGCAGATCAAGCCGGTGAAAGACGGTCTTTTGGCCCTTCTGCTCCATCCCCCTCCACCGCCCAGGGTGGTGGGTGATGCTTCCGCCTACACGGTTAGGCATTTGTTGGATTACCTGAATGAGCACACCTGCAGCAAGGAGTGGTGATGCTGCAACAACCCCTCACTCACAATATAAGCAACGCTCAGTCCACTACTGGACGCTGGACCATGAACCACGATCAGCTAGTTTGCCCAGGCTCTGTACGTGTTCTGATCCGTGATTCTTGTTCAGTGTCTAACCGGTTTCTGTTCAGCTCCAGTTCCAAACACTCATTCCCTGGAAAGCTTCTGAAGACCTCCACTCATCTGGTTCATCTCTGCCATCCACAATCCAGTTCCTGTCTGTAAGCCTCCGGTCTCTCAGTGAATCTGTTAGCTTAGCGTTAGCTTCTGTAGTTTGATTGATAGTCATCTGCTAACCTGGTTAACCTGTGTTTATTGACTCTGCCCGACGTGGCGATACCAAACTTCAGTAGATTAATTTATGGTAATTTGATCGACATCTTGAATCTGTCGCTGTGTAATTTGACGTCCAGTCCAGCGGTAGGTGCTACTGAGCTCTGTTTCGGCTTCCTTTGACCTCGGTTTCCTGTTCCTGTATATTTCTTGATTTGTAAAATAAAAGTCTTTATTGTACTCTTGGGTCTGCGCGTGAGCTCCAGAACCTGAACCGTGACATAAAAAACAGCCTGGAAATTTATGTTATGCTGTTTGTTTGGTTCCAGAAATGTTTCCCAAAAACCAATATTGAAATTAAACGAACAACAAAAAAAAATCTGTAAAATAACATAATAAAAATGTGGGAAAACAAGACTTAAAATGTAATAAAGCAACTTAAATAAACTGGGTCGGATGTACAGGTGGGTTTACACTGTGAGTGAATTTAACTGAAGCATGTAATTGTAAAAGGAAACGGACAGCAAACGTTCATTACATGTGAGCCTATATAAAACACAGAGGTGTGAGATGAGCTCAGCTTTCCAGCCACGTGCTGAACAGACGCCTCTCTGTGGTGAAGAAGCTGATTTATCTCTGCAGCAGATCTTTGCTGTCACGTCCGTCCTCCGACTGAACACCAGCGAAGCCTCCACTGTTTCCTCACGGCACAAACATGAATTCCCCCAAAAATGACGAGTGGATTAACTCTAGATTCAGGAAGGAAAAACTGACGTCACAGAAATATGAGTTCCCCATAGATGGGGTTTAAATGGACGCAGGACTCAGTCAGCATCACAGCAGACACAAGACGACGAAGAAGCAGAAGCAGAAGAAGAAGCAGCTCATCCTCCTCACCATGAAGACTCTGTGTTTGACTCTGCTGCTGCTCTCAGTCTACTGCTGCTGCGACGCCATGCGTGAGTGTCAGACGTCTGTTTTTGGCCGTTTCTTTACATCCGTGGTCAGTTTTCTGCGTGTTTGCATTAAAAAAAACATCTTTAGTTTAAAATTAGAAGATTCCCAAGAACAGAAACTGCAGCAAAGTTTCCCTGAAATGCTGTAAAACTGAAGAAAAATCAGCTATAGATCAGAAATCATTGTTATTATTATTTACAGTTTACAGTAAATTAATGCTTCAATTGATATAATTTACAGTTTAGGCCTGTTTTTTCTTCACATACTTTTTATTCCAGACACAGGTAGAAACAGAACGCTGCACTGAACGGTGGAATCCTGTAAACTGTGAAAATACCTGTAAATAATGATATTTATAGTATATTTAAATAATGTAGAAACAGTGTGATTTCACTAATAAACTGTTGTAAATAAACGTTTTACGTCAGGCAAGAATAATAATAATAATAGTAATTTTTCAGTCCTTAGAAAAACGTGCTTTCAAATTACAGCAAATACTTTTGGAGTAAAGATATTTTTGACTAATTTAAATGGTGTAATTCTGCAGTTCGTATGAGCAGAAACAGATTTTTGACTGATTTACAGCTTTGGCCTGTTTCCTGTACAGTCTACAGATACATGAAAACTATTTGTAGTGATTTGACAACACGGAGAATCAGTAAAACAACAATGAGCTGTTCAGCAGAACATCGCAGCTAGAACCAGGACGCTGCTCTGTTCTGCAGGTCGACGTCTGATTGTTGGGTTGTGGCGTCGTTTCAACATGTTTGCTGGTTCCAGCTTCATCCTGACTTTGTGCTGTCGCCGTCACAGCTGCAGCGCTGCAGGCCACCGCTCCTGGAAGATGCTGCTTCGGCTTCCAGACCCGATCTTTGCCCCTGAGGCTGGTGTCCGGCGTGGTCCGGACCCACAGCGCCTGTCTGAAGCCGGCCTTCATGTGAGCCTCTCCTGCTGCTTCTTCATTCACCTTCTCTGTTTGTTCACACCACAGCCTGAATGAATGAATGATGTTGTCTGTGCAGAGTCCGGACCATCAGAGGACGAGACTTGTGCTACAGCCAGACGTCCCAGTGGGCTCTGGACGTCTACAACAGAACCACCAGGCCTGAAGGCAGCGGACAGTGAACGCCTGCTGCTGCATCACACTGTGATAAACCAATGTCTGGTTTTACAGGCTTAAGTTATGAAGACTTGTTCTATGTTTTTTAATAAAACACGGTTGATGTGAATCGATGGTTTCGTGTCTTTTCTGAGCTGAGGTTCAGCGAATCGGGTCAGACAAAGAAAAAGAAAATTTTCAGTTTACAGTCACGAACAAAATACATTCATAAAGACCTCATAGATATATATATATATAATAATAACAGTAATACATAACACTTATAGAGCGCTTTTTAAGACCCTCATAGACGCCTTACAGAGTAGGCAAGAACAAAACAAACAAACATAAAATGGGAAAGGAGTTTCCAATGACACGAGAATCTCTGTCACAATAAAACAATCACGTGTTTTGGTTCTTTCATAGGTTTTTTAAAGGTTTTCTGGAGATTTGACAAAATGTGTTGGATCATAAATAGAAAAAGAACAACATGAATGATCAGTTCTATTCATGGAGAAAGTTCTGTTGATCTAATGTTCTTAGCTTCATGGCCTCCTAACTCCTCCTGAGAGGTTCTGATTGACTCCAGCTGCTGNGAACTTGACAACAAGCTGCTGGAGATCCTTTAATGTGAGTCAGGTGTGTTGCGGTAACGTCTAGAACCTGCAGGACAGCAGCTCACCAGGACCGGAGCTGGAGATCCCTGGATGAGAGTTTTTGCAGAGAAGAAAGACACAGAAAGGAGGCGGTGAAGGGCTGAAAACCTTTTCCTGAAACTCATCTCCCAGCAGCCTCCTGATTTTGCCTTCAAGCTTCATCTGAGTGGAGGAGGCGAGACAAAGAGAAGGGAGGGAGACAGACGGGTTAGATCACCGGTGAGCCCAGCCGTGTGCAGGAACGTCTAAACAAAGAGGGTTTAAAGTGGCGTCTGTGCCGCAAAACCCAGCGGCTGTGCAACAAAAGGAACTTACTGCACTCATAAAAGCACACTCAGGTGAACTCAGGTCGTTTTAAAACATCCTACACTCAGAGAAAAGCTGATGCAGTTCGACCGACCTTGTCCAGAGGGAACTTGCTGTGTCCCAGCGAGGCCAGCGTGATCTTATGGGAGCCGACCAGACAGAAGTTACTGGAGCGCCGAGCGTTGAGGGAAGGATGAGCAGCGGCTGCAGGATGAACGGAAAGAAAACGGATCAACATGAAAGGACACGACCATTATGACCAGTTTAAACACAACTAAACCTCCCCAGAGTGGAGTACAGCAGGAGGAATCGAAGCTGAAATAAAATAAAACTCACATGTCAGAGCGTTACTGGATCTCTGTTGGAAACAAAACAAAGTGTTCACAGACGGGAAGCGAGAAAAACACACATCAGGAGAAGGTTTGTGGATTAAAATCAAGCTGGATACTCACAGTTATAGTATTCAGAAGCTTTCTTGGTGTGACCTGAAGGTGTGAAAATACCATAAATCAATTAATAACATTCATATTAATAATACCTTTATTTATAGAGCACATTATTGGAAAGAGAGTTTACAAAACGGAGGATATTCAGCAAGAAAACATCCGTCAGACAGGCAGACAAAAGACCAGAGAAGCAGAACGTCAGCACAAAATGCAAAATACAGAATTTTAACGTAAATAAATCGATAGTACAAAGAACGATTCATACAAAAAACACAATAAAAGCACCAAGAATAAAAGGAAATATAATAAAACTGTAAAAACAAGAGTAAAATAAAACAAGAGAATTACACATTTAAAGTTAATTTAGTCCCTGAGGTCATAATTAAAGTGTCGTTTATTGTTTTTTAAATATTCTTCATTTAAATTAAACAGTTTATTATTAATTTTTTCTACACCAAATCCAGTTTTTATCTTCTTGTAGAAACTGCTGATTTAATGACTTGTGTTTTATTTTGCTGCCTTGTGAAGCACTTCGACCCCGTTCAGGACTTTCATACGTAGAAGGTCCAAGAAAGAATCTGTGCAAAACATCTGCTGGTATTCATTACAGACTTTTATATTATGTTAAATTAATCTTCTGATGAGTTGACGTATTTTTGGTTTGACAAACGTCCCTCTTTCTGTATTTAAAAAAAAAAAAAAATCTTCAAAAATAAAAAAACAATAACCTAAACCAGATGAACTGGGGGGTCCAAAAGACCCCTAAAGTCCTGAACAGGGCTGAGAAGTGTTCTGTAAATAACAATAAATACAATTTGTGATAAACATCGCCTGCTCACCCGGGACTTGGTGGCGGTCCGGTCCACGCTGCAGCTGCTGCTCGACGTGTGCGACTAGATGGGACGAAAACAAGCCCGTAAAAAAACGACAAGTTCTGATAACAGAGTAAAAAAAATGAGACGATTTTGTACAACTGAGAAAACAAACAGAGTAAGAAAAAGGCAAGAAGCCAAACACAGGAGGCCGGTCAGCTGGCTTGGATACCATCATCTGGATACAAACCAAAGTCTAAACTAAACCACGTTACACAATCAAATGAGACAGGAACACAGAGGTTACGAATAGGAACGCTGAGCTCGTCAAATCAAGACAAGGTGAAGTCTTGAACCCTGAGAACATCAAACCATCATCAAGCAAGATGGCCAAGAGTCAACCAGGAACCAGCAGGAAGCAGCTCTGGATGGACCAGAAGCTGCTGGAACACAGCTGTCAGTGTCCACAGGGTCTGACATCAACATGAGCTGAGAGGCTGATGGAGAAGGAAGTTCCATCAGGCATGGAGGTGGCAGCATCATGCTCTGGTTCTGTTCTGCTGCCAGTGGACCTGGAGCTTCACACAAATTAGATGGACCAATGAAGGTGAAAATCGTTCTATACTGGTGCCAGAAAATAAATTAAAAATAAAAAGAAAATGTGGAAAGCTTCATTTAGCCTCCTGCATGTACAGCAAATACAGCAAATGGTGTTCTAATTAATTTAGTGACTGATTTTTATTCATTTAATGAAAACAAGAATCACTCATCCTGTTCTAGCTGTTATCAGGATGTACATAAATATATCAGAACTGGCATGAATATAGAAAAATATCCATGTTTTACAGAAACTGCAGTGAATACATTATTGTGACACTATTTACAGTTCAGGCCTTTTTTAATGACCAACTTGTGAACGAAAACTTTTCTCCTGAAGTTTACCAGAAACAGTTCATCTGTTATTATAAAAGGTGAATATAAAATGTGCATAATGACGGTAAAGTGGTGAAAAATCACAGGTTTAAAAGAAAAACAGTGAAAAGGAGAAGAAATAGAGCGAGTTGTGTTTCAGGCAGACTGTGAGGTGACGTGTTCTACTGCTGGACTCTGATTACTGATGAAGCCTCACAAAGACCTGCTGATGGACGTCTGGGGTCATCAGAGGTCCAGCTTCATCTATGACTTTACATCAGAACTGATTCTGTGTGATCAAACTACATCTGCATCGTGATCACGAAAAAGTAAAATATTTGAACTGTTAAATAATAAAGTACCTTTAAACTACAGTTACATGTACTCTGTTACTGTGCAGCTCTGGATCAGCTCCTCAGCGTGTTCTGTTGACGGGTCATTGATGATCAGAGCAGATCAGTACCGGTCAGATCCAGTTTGTTGTCATGGTGCTGTACATCCAGCAGCAGCACAGGCAGGATGAGAACGTTTCTCCAGGATCCAGGAACTTAAACAAGTGTTTGTATCTCTGGACCAGCAGCTCAGCGTTCTGACAGCTGGTGGCATGAAGCTGCTGATCAGGCTGGAGGTTCTTCCTTCAACGCTCCAGAAACGTTTTACTGATGGCAGCAGTTCAGACAGTTGATGGAGAGGCTGTGAGGAGTCCCTGATGATGTTCAGGGTCCTGCTCCTGGAGAAGCTCTGGAGAAGTTCCTGGACAGAGGAGACCCTCTGAGCTCCTCTAACTGTCCTCTGCAGGGCTTTGTGTCTGACACACTGCAGCTGGAGGACCATGTGGAGATGCAGGATGTCAGGACGCTCTCCACCACACCTCTGGAGAAAGTCCTGAGGATGCTGGCAGGGAGAGAGGCTGGTTTCAGCCTCCTCAGGTAGTGCAGTCTCTGCTGGACCGTCTGATGGTCGCTGTGGTGTTCTGATTCCAGCTCAGATCCTGGAGATCTGCACTCTGAGGAACCTAATGTTCTCCACTCTCTCCACTGTGCAGTTGCTGATGCTGAAGGGAGCACGCTCAGGACGTGACCTCCAGAAGTCGATGATCATCTCCTTGGTTTTGTCCACGCTGAGCAGCAGGTTGTTGTTGCTCCACCAGAACCTCTGGGGTTTCACTTCATCTCTGTTCTTTGGTTCTTTGTTCTGGTGAATGAGTCCCACCACTGTGGTACCATCAGCAGCGTGATGGTCTGGATCTCCTCATGTGTGGCTGCACAGTCGAGTGTCAGCAGTGTGGACAACAGTGGACTGAGCACAGAGTCTGGAGGAGATCCAGAGCTCAGCGGGATGGAGTTGGAGATGTTCTTTCCGACCCGGACAGCCTGGGGTCTTTAGGTCAGAAAGTCCAGGACCCAGACACGTGGCGGTGTCCAGGCCCAGGAGGAGGAGCTTCTCTATCATCCATCCATCATCAACGCTTAATCCTCACCAGGGTCATGGGGGGCGGAGCCTATCCCAGCTGACTCAGGGTGAAGGCAGGTTCACCTGGACAGGTAACCAGTCTATCACAGGGCTACACTTAGAGACAGACAACCAAGCACACTCACATTCACACCTACGGACAATTTACAATCACCAATTAACCTCAGCATGTTTCTGGACTGTGGGAGGAAGCCGGAGAACCCGGAGAGAACCCACGCTGCACGGGGAGAACATGGAGACTCCACGCAGAAAGATCCCGGGTGTCCTCACCAGGACGCCAACCAGAGACCTTCTAGCTGTGATGCTAACAGTGCTAACCACTGATCCACCTGCAGCCCGCTTCTCTGTCAGTCTTCTGGTGTTAAACGCTGAGCTGACGTCAGTGTGCAGGATTGTAGGTGGTGGGTGATGACTGAGGGGGTGGATGTTGATCCTCTGTGGGGCGGTTGGGACGGGAGGCGGACTGAAGGGGATCAGGCAGTCATCCAGACGGGCTCCAGCTGACCTCTGGACCACTGGAACTACGGTGGATGTCCTGAAGCATGACAGCAGCCGCCGATCAGGAGGAAATCGATGCTGCTGCAGCAAGTGATGGAACCAGACGCAGAACTGAAACCGAGCGTGATAAAGATCTGGTCTCCACGTTGCACCGTGGAGCAGCTGACGCATGACGAGGTGATGAGGTTTATTCTGAACTGTGGCTTTCTGGTGTTTGTCTGCGTTACGGTTGGTTTCCTGTTTGTCTGTCTGTACACTGAGTCAGACAGAGATCTGGAAAAACGTTCCAATAAATGTCCTGGAACATCCCATAACCCTAAAAACCTGTGACAGTAACAGCAAACATCCGCAGAACTATGATGTTTGAAGCAGATTTAATTACAGTAAAAAATAAATACATAAAAAATAGCATCAAAGGTCAAAAAAAAAAGGAGCTGGAGGTGCATATCTGTAAAATAAAGACGTGTTTGGCTGATTTAAATACAGCACAGACGGTTTCATTCAGAAATTAACTTCTTTTATTTTAATTGGACATTATTTACAGTTTTATCCTGTTTTTTTTTTATAGTTTACATTTAAACTAATATTTTCCTTTCTGTGATTTTACTCGTTATTATCTGTAATTTAACAAAAAGGGAAAACAAATGTCAAATACAAAGACAGTACAGTTTAAAGTTGTTATTTTTTACAGTGCAGATGAGTCTGGAGCGATGCATGAACCCATATTATAGGTGATGCACATTTAACGGGACATTGTTGTAATTATAATAATGATCAGAACCAGAACCAGCTTTAATGGCCCAGTACGCACACAGGAGTTTGGTTTGCTGTTGGTGTCGCCCCAAGAACTGAAACTATTCCTAAACGCTGTAAAACTGAAGAAAATCAGTTATAGATCAGAAATCATTGTGGTCATTGTTTATAGTTTCACATGTAAATTCAGACTTTAATCAGCTGATTTCATTTTCTTCTTTTAAATGAATAATTAAAAGCTGGAGCTTTGCTCCTGCTAAAGATCTGCAGTAAAACATGTGATCTGCTGACGGCGCCACCGTGGTGGGTCTCATCAGCAGGAACGAGGAGCCGACCTGCAGAGAGGAGGTGACTGGTACCGAGTCAACAACCTGTCTCTGAATGTGGACCAGACTGAAGAGATGGTTGTGGACTTCAGGAGAGGACAAAGGGAGCAGCTCCTCTGACCATCGATGGCTCCGCTGTGGAGATGGTCCAGAGCACCTTGTCCTTGGTGTCCCCCTGGTGGAGGCCCTCACTGGGTCCCTCCACACCAGCTCCATAGCACAGAAAGCCCAGCAGCGCCTCCACTTCCTGTGGAGGCTGAGGAAAGCCCACCTCCCACCCCCATACTGACAGTATTCTACAGAGGGACCACTGAGAACTTCCTGAGCAGCTGCATCACCACCTGGTTTGGAAACTGCACTGTCTCAGACCACAAGGTCCTCCAGAGGGTAGTGAGACCAGCAGGAAAACCATCAGAGTGTCTCTCCCCTCCATCACGGACATCTACACCACCCGCTGCAGCCAAAACCCACCAGCATGGTCAAGGACACACACACACACACACCCTGTACACTCCTGCCGTCCGTATATTTTGGCTCATGGAGCTGAAGGTGAAGAGTTCCATCACAGTCAGTGAGTTCTGATCTTTGGAGCACATGTTGGACATGGGATGTCAGAACTTCTCTTCTAGTAAACGGACCTGTTGGTTGGACCAAACAGGACTGAGCTGGACTCAAGGTTCTCTGGTTTCTGGTTTCGTTTCAGCAGATTAACTGTTAACGAAGGTCCAGTCATGTTCATCCCAACGATCTGGACCAGTGACCCGTAGAACTCTGTTTGTTCTCTGATGGAACCATTGAAACACACGAATCTCTGCCACAAATAAAATCTCCTTTTTTGGTTCTTTTGTAGATTTCTTAAAGGTTTTTTTTTTTTTTAATATGACTAAATCTGTCAATATCTGGTTAGACGTCCAGGTTCTCCTCAGTCGGGTTCTTCTGGTTCCGTCCACCAGCTTCTGGTCCATCTCTGACTCCTCTGGACAGAACCGCTGCAGTTCAACTAAACTCGTCGTCTTTCTGACTCAGACTTGTTCCTTCATCAGTCCACAGGTTCTGGATGGTTCCAGTCAGGACTTTGGGGAGACCAGTCTAGAACCTTCATTCCAGCCTGATGGAACCATTTCTTCACCACTTTGATGTGTGTTTGGGCTCATTGTCTGGTTGGAACATCCAACTGTGTCCAAGATCAACCTTCTGCTGATGGTTTCAGGTTCTCCTGAACAACGTGGAGGTGATCCTCCTTCTTCATTGGTCCATCTACTTTGTGTAAAGCTCCAGGTCCACTGGCAGCAGAACAGAACCAGAGCATGATGCTGCCACCTCCATGCTGGATGCTAGGTTGTGTTTCAATCATTCTGTCATAAAAAGTCAAGAGTTATTGGAAACTCTTCACAACCAAAATGTCCTAAATGACTTAAAACTTTTCTAAAATGACCAAAGTCTGTCCAGAATTATTCCAAAATAACCCAAAAATGACTCCAACATCATCCAGAGCAGCCTGAAATTGGTCCAATATGACTGGAAAGCTGTCTAAACTGACAACTTGTCCAAGCTTACTTTAAAATATGTCCAGAATCAGCTATTGAAGATGACAATAAATGTCAAAAACGCTTCAGAACTTGTTGAAAATGACAGAAAATAGTTTGGAACTCAAACTTTATCCAGAATGACCTGAAAGCTGTCCAACCTAACCTACCATCTGTCCAAAATTACTGAAGTTATTTTAAAAAAAAAAACATCCAACTATGTCCAGGATCAACCTTCTGCTGATGGTTTCAGGTTCTCCTGAACAACATGGAGGTGATCCTCCTCCTTCATTGGTCCATCTACTTTGTGTGAAGCTCCAGTTCAGAGCATGATGCTGCCGCCTCCATGCTGGACGGTAGAAAAAAACTCAATTGAAACTATATTCGACTGTTTAACTCTCTGATGGCACATCCACTGTTCTAGACTTAAATGTTGTTTCTTTATCTGCTGAGCGCCCTTTTCCAGGATAAGTCCTTTTAGTGAGGAGAGGACTTTTTAACATTACACTATGGATAGAAACCCAACAAAACCAAATTACTTCCTCCGTCAGAACCAGGCCCAGGGACCGGTCAGGGTGCAGAAGGTAAAGCCCAGACAAACAACAGACACATGAAGGTGACGTACGCGACGCAAACGTGATTCAAAGAAGAGATCGGTGCACGCTGTGGGGGTTAAAGCATAACCTGTCAACTTTAATATTAACCATGTACAGTTAGAGACAGAACACTCGATAAAACAAAGAAGAGAAGCAGAAACAGTGTGTAATATAGATTTATATATATATATATATAAAAAGAAAATATTACAAAAAAAACCCACCTAAACTTGTTTGAACTTGGTGTTACTGAGGGGCGAGTGGTTCACAAGCGTCTCATAAAATTCAGTCCCTGTTTTAAACTTGTCGGACCACAGAAGTGTGATTAAACGTAGCCTGACCCGGTCCTGAGAACTCATTGGCATAGATGTTCAGATGAATGGAAACGTCCTCCTAAGACGAGCTCTACATGATTCATCCCTCACGTATCACAGTCTGAAAAAAACGAAACAAGAAAAGGCCACCGAGCAGCCAGCAGTATGTACATCATCAACAGATCAGGGCTTCAGGTCGTCCCGCTTGCATTTTGCTTTGAACGCGTCATGAAGAAACTAATCTAAAAGACTCATCTAAGAGTCACTTAAGAAAACTACGAGGGCTTTAAGGAGTCGCTCTTCAACCGTACATAGAGAGTTATTAATATCATCATATGAAAATAAAACATGACAACTCTGGGAAAGAAGAAAAGGGATGTTAGAGGTTCGACCGCCTGAGCGCTACAGCTCCAGACCGACGGAGGAGGTTAGAAGCCTCCGCAGAGGAAGGAAGGGCTTTTCATGAGTCGTCCTTTTTGGTGGTTTTTTACCCAAAAAGGAAAAATGTGAGAAAACCTGCGGACATCAGGGTTCAGGTCGATGACAACATCCATCACTCACGTCACAATAACACACCTCATCACGGTCACCTGGGACGATTCACACCGACGTCGCATAATGTCGTCTATTCAGGAAGGAAACACTCCGTCTAGCCCCGCCCTACTCTTCATCCTCACACACAGCTTTAATAGAACACACCTGCCACTGCACAGCACACCTGTCTGAAGGCCCGGCCACGCCCACTTGGAAAAAGGATCATTATCGGAGTCGAATCTGGAGAAATCGTAAACTGGCACTGTTGACCCAAAACACGACGTCTAGACGTCTGCTTCATCTAAACAAACGTTAGTGAACGTACTAGCTTAGCTGCAAGACGAATGGTTTTGAATTTATTTGGAAAATGTATTTGCCGCCGAAAAAACTAGCTGTGTTAGCACATACGTTAGCGCACTTATGCTAAGGCCAGATGAGATCATTTTATTCGATCAAACTTGATTTGCTATCGCTAACCTCGTTTTAGTCATTAGCCGCATAAGACTTCTTTCGCTATTGGAGAAACTCGTTTATTCAAAACTTCCTGTTTCCTCCAGGACCAGAATTTTTGACAAAAAAAAAAAAACATTTAATTTGAAAAATGTAATCACAAACAAACAAAAGGAAACTAGTTTTGTTAGCAAACATTAGCAAATGCATTACTTTAGCCGAAAGATGCATTTTCTGATGAAAAGTTATTAAACTATCTAAAAAATGCATTAACCCATGAAAAAACAGCTTTGATAGCACTTAGCTTAACTTGTTAGCAAGCTTATCGTTTAACTCAAAAGATTTCAAATGAAAAAAAAAACAAGTTCTCAGACTGATGTGTTTCATATTTCTTTATCTGCACATATTTTAACTGGAAGATTTAATTTGGAAAATGTGATCGTAAACAGGAGAACGAGTTTTGTTAGCAACCGTTAGCGAATGGATTTGTTTTAACTGAAGATGTAGTTTATCTGCTTGTGAAAAAAGCAAGTTCTGTTAGCATACATGTCTTTTGAATTTTATGAATTTGCCAAGAGAAGAAACATGATTTTTATTCCAATGGATGTAAAAAATTAATTAGTAAGTTTATAGTGTAGAGAAAAGATGTCATTTTTTACCCAATCTTTTGGTTTGCTGTTTCCTTGGTTTTAGTTTGTTGAATGATTTAAGTCCTGAGAAATTCCAGCGTCAATAACAGACGACAACGCTGCAGTAGGGTGAGCCGTGCTAGCATGTTAGCGGTTAGCCTGCTGCAGTGGGGTGACCAGTGCTAGCATGCTAGCAGTTAGCCACAATAACGCTGTGGCGTGGTGAGCAGTGCTAGCATGATAGCAGTCAGCCACGATGACGCTGCAGTGGGGTGAACAGTGCTAGCATGCTAGCGGTTAGCCACGAAAACACTGCAGCGGGGTAAACAGTACTAGCATGTTAGCAGTTAGCCACAACAACTCTGTAACGGGGTGAACAGTAATAGCATGTTAGCAGTTAGCCGCGACAACACTGCAGCGGGGTAAACAGTGCTAGCATGTTAGCGGTTAGCCACGACAACGCTGCAGTGGGGTGACCAGTGCTTGCATGTTAGCAGTTAGCCTGCTGCGGTGGGGTGAACGGTGGTAGCATGTTAGCGGTTAGTCTGCATGTGAACGGTTAGCCTGCATGTTAGCAGTTAGCCTGTATGCTAACGGTGGTTAACTGGCCCTGTGAGGATGCGTGAACGTGTTCGGGTGCGACCGGGCCTTAACTCAACCCGTCCTTAGCTGCCTCCTGCTTCAGAAACTTTCCTCCACCTGCACGTTTACCTTCTGCCGACTCGCTCCGGAGTGTTTCAATGTCGTGTTAAATGTCGGGCAAAGAAAGAGCTGCGGGTCTACGGATGCTAGAGAAGGACTACATGTGTACGGATGGCGATGCAGGTCCTCGCCACGACTCGGCTCAGAGGAAGTCGGCCGCTCCTCCTTGTCAGGAAATATAGGAAAATAGAATCTCACAAACACATGCACTCCCCATGAAGACGGTGTGGCGCTGCAGAGAGGCCGGCGTGTCGTGTGTGTGGGTGTCGTGTTGAGCTGTTGGGTTGTGTTCTCTGAGGACCACCAGAGCTTCAGAGGGGATCAAAGAATAAAGGTGTGGAGCTGAAGCAGAGGCGGCGTCGGCTTCAGAAGATCTTCCCTTTCTTCTTGTTCTTCTCCATCGTCCTGGGAGAGAAGAAGTCAAAGCGTTACCTCGACGTTTTGGGTTTTTATCCAAAAAACATCCTGGTTTGGCTTCAGAGTAATAAAAAAAGTAAAACATGTAATTACTGAAGTCTTCACCTCCTTTAATTAGGTATCAAATCTGTTGTTTTTGAAATTCCTGTTGAGAAAACTGCGATCACAAAAACAATAACGAGGAAAAAACTCTTTTATGTCAAAGTGAAGCTGATTTCTACAAAAGTGAAAAGTCAGTTTAATCAAAATTAAAGATAAATGACTGCGTAAGTGTCCAACCAGGTCTGTCGTCACTCTGACATGAAACCGTGTTTTTGGTCAATTCTGGTCAACAAAACCGACGGTCACCAGAACTTCGCTCTTTTGACCAGTTAACTGAATCACTTTGATGCTGAAGTGAAAACAGATTTATTGTCGTCTGATGAAACATGAATAACGTGTTAAAGCTCCTCATGTCAGCCTGACGTCTGTGTTCAGGATGTTGTTTCAAACCGCCGTCAACCAGGTAAACAAGTAACTGCGTCAGCCAATAAGCTGACGGCGGCTGTGTGTCGGTCACAAGCTCAGACTGAAACAAACTCCCGACTTTAAGCCGGATCGGTACTGACTTGGAGGCGTCGAGCTTCTGCTGCTCCAGGATCCTCTGCTGAGCCTCCCAGTTGGCCTTCTCGTCCTCGAACACTCGCCTCTTCTCCTCCAGCTCCTTGTACTGGGCCTCCAGGTTCCTCTTCATCTGCTCGTGGCGCCGCTCCAGCTGCAGGCGACAACAGCACAAAGTCAGAACGAGTCCAGACGATGAGCTGCTGAAGGCTTCATGAAGCCGTCCAGGAGCTCAGCTTGATGTTCCTTAAAAATCAGGAGTGACAGTCAGCAGAACAGACGATGATCAGACGTGTTTGTTTGGTCAAACCTGTGAAACCGGTTCTGAAAGTTCTAGAACTAAAACCTTCAAACCTTTTGTGACCCAGCGGTTCACATTCACGTGTTCTGATGTTTGTGGTCCTGCAGCTACAGTCAGTGTGACGTATCAGATGGAACCGATAATCAGATTATTGATCCAGTGTGACCGGTTCTGGATCATGATGACAATCGTTCAGGTTTTTATCTTCAACAGTTCCTCAGACGCTGTTCAAAGTTAAACGTGAGACTAAAGCTGCTCAGAGTGGATCAGTGGGATCAATAGATGAACGAATAAACAAATAAATACTAAATAAACAACCAAATAAATAAACAAACAGCTAAATAATTAACTAAATAACTAAACAAATAACTAAGTAAATAAATGAATAAACAAAATAAACAACTAACTAACCAACTAACTCACTCACTCACTCACTCACTCACTCACTCACTCACTCACTCACTAACTAACTACCTACCTACCTAATTAACTCACTACCTAACTAACTAACTAACTAACTAACTAACTAACTCACTACCTACCTAACTAACTCACTAACTAACTCACTAACTAACTCACTAACTACCTACCTAACTACCTAACTCACTACCTAACTAACTAACTCACTAACTAACTCACTAACTACCTACCTAACTACCTACCTAACTACCTAACTAACTAACTAACTAACTAACCAACTAACTCACTAACTAACTAACCAACTCACTAACTCACTAACTAACTAACTAACTAACTCACTAACTCACTAACTCACTAACTCACTAACTACATCTCAGAATATTTGATAATCAATCACAGACATAATTGTAAATATTTATAATTAGATTCTTCATAGTTCTGACAGAACCAGAACACTATTTGTTGTTGTTTACATGTTTGTTTTGTTGCCGGCACCGTTTGGACCTTCAGCATCATGTTTTTTACTCATTTCACAGCGCCTGCGATCAGAAGCACCGTTCACCGGGTCGGTTCAGAGTTGACCCGGTTCCCCGCTTGGTTCTGACTCCTGGGATATCGGACCCACCTCGGCCTCCGAGTCCTTCAGCTTCTGCTTCTTCTCCTTGACCTTCATCTCGAACACCTGCTCCATCTCCGCCTCCATCTTCTTCATCTTCATGACGTGCTCGCGGCGCTCCTCCTCCATCTGGGCCAGAGGACTCCTGCAGCGACACAAACTGGGTCAGAACTCTACCTGAGGATGAACCGGTCCAGACCATCAGGCGGAACAACGCCGCTTCACTTCATGTAATCACTCATGAGTAGAACCCAGACGCTGCTCAGGTTCTTCTGCCATGTTTAAGAACTTCTGCTGCACTTGGAGAACAAAGCAGAACTTTCTGGGCCACCAGAGTCCAAACTGCTTCATGCTAAGCTAACGAACACGTATCGGCTGCTCAACCAGCTCAGACGGATCGTGGACGGCGGCGGCTCTTACTTGGTGAGCTGCCCTTTGGTCTTGGAGGTGTCCACTCCGTTGCAGGTGACGGCGGCCAGCTTCTTGCTGCGGTAGTTCTCATAGTGGACGTTGTTGGTGACGTCCTTCAGGTCCTGCATGTGGGTTCTGTGGAGGAGGAAGAAACGAGTCAGGAGATGATAAAAATAAAGGTTTTCTATGTTTACCCTGGTGTAGAGTCTACCAGCAGAGGGCAGGATGCTGGTTAAACTGGTTGAACTGGTGGAGATGCTCACTTTGAGAAGTCTCCTTAACCAATAATCTGCAGTCCTATCAGTTAATGTGAATGAACCAGCTGCTCGACAAGCGTGAAGCTGCTGCTGAAGCAGGAGACCTCGTCCTGCCGTCTGAAGATTCTCAGTCAGGTTTGATCTCATCCTTTAGCCACAGTGGGGCTCGTTAGGGTGGAGCACTAACGACTCGCATAACGAGGGGGAGGAGCAACAAACCCCCAATTAAAACCCAGGTGTTCACGTCTCCTTCAGGATGTCAGTATGGATGGAGGTGGAACGTCTTCAGTCAGTCCAGCTGCTACCATGAATCCAGCAGACCTTGTCCTGGTGGAGCTTTAACTCCCACAATGCTCTCTGTCTGCCAGCAGCGTGGACCGACTACGTCCACACCTCCTTCATCTCAGGACTCCAATTAAACACAATGACATCATTTAATCAGCAAAAACATCAGCGAGCTGTTGACAAAAGGTTCAGATGAATGACATGCAGCTTTAGGAACAAACAAACTGTAAATAATGGCATCAGGAAAATGTGCATTTGTAGTTTGATTCATTCTTTTGGAGATTTTCACTGTATTCAAGTCAACAAGTGTTATTTTATAGATATTTGAGATTATTTGAAGGACAGATTATTTAAATTAAGCATCAGCAAATGTCAGAAGATTTGATGTGTTAAATTACAAATAATGTCTCACAGCATTATGGAGCAGCGAGAGGCCAAACTACCAAAATAAATCAGAAACAGAACAATAAAATAAAAGTGGAAATAAAAAGAATAAATAAAGTAAAAAATAAATAATGTGGCAATATGAAGCGATATTAATCAAACATGGATCCATAAAATAAACGGCTGATAAAAGTAGAAATATAAAGACAATTAAATAAAAGAATAATAAAAATATATATTTTTATTTTAAATTGTAAAAAAAAATATATTTTTTAAATTATTTCTAAAATGTTTAATTTATTTGTTTTTATTATTTTTAAAATGTATTAAATTTTTTTTTCATTTTTATTAATTTTTTAAACATTTATTTTAATTTAATTTTTTAAAATAATGTTTCCTTAAAAGCAAAGGCACAATGACATTCCTGCTGCGCATATTTCCTTTGCTTTTAAAGGAATAAAAAATAAAATAATTTTTTATTTTATTTATTCTTCTTTTTATTTCCACTTTTACTGATTTATTTTTATAATTTGGCGCTCTCACTGCTCCATACAGGTTTATTTTGTTTTTATAAATTTAAATGTTAACTGCAATAAAAAGTCAAAACTGTGCTCATAAAAGAAGAAGTCGTTCTTCTGCTGTGTTTAAATCAGCTACAAATGTGATTGTTTTACCCCTGCTTGCTGTTCCTTTCCCTCTCTTTAGTGCTCTAAACCAGGACCTTAAACCCAGCTGCTCGTTAGTGAATGACTCGTCTCACCTGATCAACATGTTGCGCAGCACCGTGAAGTCGCAGTGTTCTCCGTTCTCCACTGAAACACAGCAAGAAAGAGGACAATGCAGACGGACGTCACAGTTACTACGCATGGAGACGTGTGGGCGGCCGTCACACTCGTTCCTCTAGGGGGAGCTAGAGACGCACTGCAAGCCTCTACGGTGGTCAATAATCCCAGCAGACTAAACACGTCAGGCATTAACACACACGTGAACAGACAAACACGTATGACGGCCTCATTCATCCAGCAGCCACAGAGGAGCAGCACAGGTTCAGTTTAAAGTCTGCAGCACATGGACAGAACCAGGAGTCAGGCTGTGAGCACAGAGGAGGACGTGGAGTCCAACGGGTCACTGCAAAGCTTCTGGATCGACTCACACGTGTCTATCATGGTACTATAGAGCAGCTCGTTTACTTTCAGGATCATTAGCTGCTCGCTGCTTCATCTATCCTCAGAGTCAGTCTGGACTAAACCCGTCAGGAGCTCCTCAGTCTGACTACATGTGAGGAAGGTCTGGATTTGATCTGACGGACACACGACAGGCTGAGGACACATCTGGGCTCTGTGAAGGTACGTCCGTCTGAATAGGATCCTCCTCAGAGTGGACCCTGTCTGTAGGTAGTTCTGGTAGGTTCTGGAGGTCAAACGGTCCTTCCACTGTCTACAACTGGTTCTGACCAACCATCACACATGAACTGTTATGACTAAAAAAATGTTTTAAAAAAAAAATCACACAACTTGGTTAAATCTCAAAAACAAATCTCAAAATGGACCTTTCATTTCCAGTAACTGGTTCTGATCCACCCCCTGTTCCTGAGAAACTGAGGAAATGACCAAAAAGTGTCCAAAAATACTTAAAGTTTTCCAGAATGACACTAAAAGCAGCTAAAATGACCAGAAATGTGTCCAGTGGTGACTCAAAGTTAGACTGAAGTGACTCAGATTGATGAAGATCACTGAGAAACTGTCCAAAAAGACCCGATTGGTTCTGGAGGTAAAACGGTCCTTCCATCGTCCAGAACTGGTTCTGACCAACCACCATCACACATGCTGATATGAGCCTGGAAAGTTTACCCAGAATGCACTTTGTAAAGTTTCCTCTGGTGACTGATCAGAACCAGAACCACATCCAGGGTACCGATGATTGTTTCTATGACTCTGTGTCATAGACATTAGACTGGTACCACTATGAGACATCCCATAATATTAACCTGTGCTCAACAGTGGTCCAAAATGAACCACAGTTTGTTCAGAATTTGTTCAAAACTACTACCGCCAAAATGACAGAAACCAGATCCAGTGTTCAGCCTGAGACACCAGTGGGTCCAAACATTTATCAGTGATTCAAACGGAGCTCTGACGTGTTACTAGTTCATCAGAAAATGCTTAAAATGTCATGAAAGATCCAAAACTATAGAAGAACTGGTCACAACTTCTCAAAATCTGCTCAAAGAGGCAAAAACCCGTCAGACGTGACTCAACGTTTGTCCAAAACGACTCAAAACGTTGTTTAAAGTGACATAAAAGTTTTCTAAAATTAAACAAAAACCATCAAAAACTACTTAAATTTCAGTTAGTGTTCAGACTGAGACACCTGGATGGATGTAGAACTGATCTGGTGTCAGGTTCTAGCAGAACCCAGATGTGTTCTTCCTCCTAAATGTCATGTGTCTATCTGCTGTACTGATGAAGTTCTGAGGCTCAGAAATGATGGAAAAAGTCCATTAAAGTGATCAATCTGGACCCTCCTCTGTGGACTTGAAGGACCTGGACCTCTGGAACATTCACAGTCTGAAGGTAGAACTCTGGTCAGTAGATAAGGGTGCTGCAGATACAGAACCAGATGTTCTGAGGTCAGCTGGAGGCTCTGACTGATCAGTCAGAACCAGCAGCAGCTGGGTTAGTCGCCTCCTGTCTGGTCACAGCCTTCCACGGTCAGAACCAGCAGCAGCTTTTATTAGACTGTGAGCTTCCACCTCAGCAACAAAGACAAGGTTACGAGGTCAGACGGGATTCTGGAAAAGGGCTGCAGATAAAGTGCCGCTGAGCTGTGGGAGCCTCGTCCTGGTGGGCCCGGCGGTCCGGGTGGCCCAGCGGAGCTTCGTCACCTTACCATTGATGAAACTTAAGCAGCGGTCCCGCCCCGCGGCCTGCCAGGCCAGCCATTGACCTCCTGTCTCTTCTAGAGGAGGGAGCTCTGACGGAGGGGAGGGTTTCAGTTACTGTTCGGCCCAGCGGGGGCTAAATCTGGGTCTGGACCGAGTCGGGTTCGGGTCGGCTGCAGAACCAGAGGCTGCACCTCCAGAACCAGCGGTGATCCAGTCGTCCACTGAGCTGAAGGACCTGATGAATGGGGAGATACTGGACCTGGAGGAGGTCTTGCTAGTTGAGCGTTTACATTTAGGAGCTGTTCAGGCGTCAAAACCTGAAAATGAGAGTTTTCAGGGATTCTCCTGCATTTATCGTTTTATCTGGTATTAATATGTGACGTATTAGTGGCTGGTCATAAACCCATGAGTCCGTATCAGATATTAGAGGCATGAATTAACGTTTTTGTCTTTTATTGTTTTTAGGAAACATAAACATGAACCTGTTCTACATCATTCTGAGTATTTACAGTATGAATCAAGTTCAGTGTATTTATGATGATGAACATAATGACGCATTGATATGGAAGCAGACTTTATTTAAATGACAAACTTGAAAAGGAAATTTTAACTCATAACAGCGTTGTAGTTTGTTTTTGTGCTATTTGAGGGAAAATTAGAAAATCAAAAATGCAATAATCCAATTAGTGGTTTAATATTCCAGTGTGGACCTTCTATGGAAATATTAGCATGTGAAGTACGTAAAGGCGCTAACATGTCGGCGCCACGTCGCTGTTCAGGTGTTAAAACTTAACACAAAAATCAAAAACAGTATTTTCTTTTTTACTTATCCTTCATTTTGCATTTTTAACTATAAATAATTTAATTTGCTTCCCAAAAACAGTTTTAGCTAGACGAGCAGGGGAACGGTGAGTTTTTCAGAGTTTTAGCTTCAGCTAGCTTTAGCGAGTTTTATCGTCTGAAAAAATAAGTTTTTCCTGCACAAAGGAACTTCTGGTGACATTCACGGTGTTCGCCAAGTTCAGCAGCACCGAGAGGAGAAGAACTTAGATAAAAGTAGATCACACACACATTAGAATATTTAGTTTTAATGGCAGGTTTGCTCATTTAAATACACTAGCGTTAGCTGTTAGCATTAGCTGCTAACGCTAGCTGCTAGCTGGAGGAGTCACGAAGACTCTCAGCCTCTTATAATTAAATGTTTAAAACTAACTTAGACAATATTATCTAAGTGGAACAAACTTTTAAAGATAAAAAGTACTCGTACATAAAGTAGTATTTTGATCTGAATAAACCTTTAAAACCATAACTCTTGATCCATAAGTTCTTTAAAAGTACTACATTTATGGAATGAACCTCTAAATTTAATAGTATATTATGAGTAGTATTATTTTGTCTTGAATAAACCTTTACATCCATAACTGTTTAGAAAATATTAAGTGGCACAAGCTTCTAAAATTAAAAAGTACCGGTACAGACAGCAGTATTTTATCTTAAATAATAAAGCTTTAAATCCATAACTTCTTAGAAAGTACTATATTTATGGATTAAACCTTTAAAATTAAAAAGTACTGGTACATATTTAGTTTTTCTTTACATATTTTGTCTTGAACAGAAATAATAAATCCCTCCACCGGTCCTCCGCTGCAGTAGGGGGCGCTGTCTCGGTCCTGTCGGTGCAGCCTCCGGTGCTGCAGACTCCTACTGTCTTCTGGAGCAGCCGGGTTTGTTACTTGGCCCAGAATCGGCCCGTGTTTGGCCCAGATTGAGCCCAGATTTGGCCCAGGATCAACACCATAAGCTGCATGTGTCCAAGCTGACTGGCTACGGGAGGGGAGGTGTTACATGTGCATGACCAGCAGGGGGCGCAAGCCTCGAGGAGGGGGCGAGTAGAGGAGCTCAGTGGGGTCAGGGGTTCAGAGGAGGAAAAACATCTCAGCTCGGCAGAAAATACCTGACGATGCTTTTCATTTGGAGGGTTTTAGCTCGTTACTCGTCAATGAGAATAAAAGGAGTCGTCAGGTGTTTTGAGCCTCAGTGCTTCCACTACCAGCTTGTTCATGGTGTTTAATGAAGTCAAAGCACAACCTTAAACCTGGAACATGCACAGAAGTGGACACGTTAAAGTCTGACATTAAGCTCAACGTGTGCTAATGAGTGAGGTTCATGACACCAAGCCACATGTTACCTGGATGAGCCGCTAACATGCCCGACTGGGAGACGCTAACCGCTAACCGTTAACTGCCCATGAGCCTATAAGCGATGCGTTAGGGAGGTGGAGCCCCGTCGTTGGCCCGGTGGTGCGGTGACATCAAACGGGTCGGTACCACCGGAGCAACGAAGGGACCCACGGCGTTAGAGTGATGTTTCTTCAGCACCAGACAGCCTCTAGGGTTCTCCATGACTAGTCACAGCATCAGACCTGGGACAAGGCCTCACGTCTCCACAGACATACATCTGGCTTCCTGCAGCCTCGGCGTTCCTCGCTTTGTCTTGTTGAAAGTTAAAAGCTGCTGAGATCTGGGACCACAGTGGCTTCACCAGAAACAAACCAAACGGAGCAACAAACACGAGCAGTCGGACCGGTACACGGGTTTAACCCGCAACAGAAAATAAAATATAAAGATTTACTGAAGGTCTTCTGGAGATATGATGAAACCTGCTGGGTCATAAATATTCATATATCAATACTAACATCTGGTTAGACGTCCATGTTCTCCTCAGTCGGGTTCTTCTGGTTCCGTCCACCAGCTTCTGGTCCATCTCTGACTCCTCTGGACAGAACCGCTGCAGTTCAACTAAACTCGTCGTCTTTCTGACTCAGACTTGTTTCTTCATCAGTCCACAGGTTCTGGATGGTTCCAGTCAGGACTTTGGGGAGACCAGTCTAGAACCTTCATTCCAGCCTGATGGAACCATTTCTTCACCACTTTGATGTGTGTTTGGACTCATTGTCTGGTTGGAACATCCAACTGTGTCCAAGATCAACCTTCTGCTGATGGTTTCAGGTTTTCCTGAACAACATGGAGGTGATCCTCCTTTTTCATTGGTCCATCTACAGCAGAACAGAACCAGAGCATGATGCTGCCACCTCCATGCTTGATGGTAGGTTTGGTGTTCTTGGGGTTAAAGGCCTCACCTTCTCTCCTCCAGACATGGTTCTGCTCAGTGTTGGTTCCATCTGACCAGAACTTTCCTCCAGAAGACCTTTTCTTTGTCCATGTGACCAGCAGCAGACTTCAGTGGAGCTTTAAGGTTCTGCTTCTAGAGGAAGAACTTCCTTCTCCATCACCTCTCAGCTCATGTTGATGTCAGACCCTGTGGACACTGACAGCTGTGTTCCAGCAGCTTCTGGTCCATCCAGAGCTGCTTCCTGCTGGTTCCTGGTTGACTCTTGACCATCCTGACCAGTCGTCTCTCAGCAGCAGCTGCTAGTTTGTGTTTCCTTCCTGATGGTGGCAGTAACACAACTGGACCATGAACTTTATGCTGACACACTGATGGTTCTGGATCTGAAGCTGCTCTGAAATGGATCCAAGTGACTTTCTGATGATGTTCTTCTCCAGATCTTTGCTGAGCTCCTCAGACTTTCCCGCTGCAGTGTCTGAGTCTCATGAGTGGATCAGATGGTTCTGCTGAAACTGGATCAGAGGAGTCAGCAGCTGGAGTCGAGCAGAACCACTCAGGATATTTTGGACTCAGCACATTTCATCATATCTCCAGAAAACCTTCAATAAATCTTTGGAAGAACCAAAATAAATGATTGTTTTTGGTGACAAAGATCAAGAGTTATGTGTCATTAGAAACTCAGGACAAGTTCTTCATCGACCAAAACCAAAGATGTTAAACAGCAGAACCAGAACCGCTCTCACCAACTCTGACCAACGAGCTGCCTGAACCTCTGACTGCTCGTGTTTCTCGCCTCGTCTACGAGTTCCCAGATCTCAGCTGCTTCTGCGGCAGAACACAAAATGTTGGGAACCGAAAGCCGAAAACAAGATTTCCAATAGAACCGGATCTGGTTGGCTCTGAGCAGCAGAAGCCGCCGTCCATCATGTGATCCATCGGGTTGACTTCAGCTCAGAAAAACTTGAGCAGCTCCAAAACATTCAGTAACACTCAAGTTCTGTTTCTTCTGTTCACGTATTTAATGTACGCCTCCACATCACATCACAAGCCTTTTATGTATGTTGTTGTGCGGTGCTGACAGTACTTATCCATATTTAATTCTGTTCTGTCATCAGTATGACATAAACCGTCTCTTAAATGTGTGATTTGTGCCAAATCCAGCGTCTATTCTCCTAAAGGCTCATTTATCAGCCGTCTAACGGGATCACATGAAGGATTTCAGCCTCTTTGCTCGTCTACGTTCCTCTTTTTGCCTCTAAAATGCAGGTTTTGTGGCTTCGGGAGCGTTTCGGTCTGCAGCCCAGGTCTGATTCGAGCATTGGTTTGACCATCAGCCTAATGATGAGACAGCACAGCAACAGAAAGGTGGAGGGAAAAGGAGGGACGGGGCAGAAGATGGAGGCTGGAAATAAAGTGAAAGATGGTTTCGTTTACCAAAAATGCCCTCTGTCAGTCATGGAAAAGAACAGACGAAGAAAAAAAGAAGAAAAAAACAAAAAGAAAAAAGAGAGAAAAGAAAGAATGAAATAGTGAAAGACTGATCAGCGGTCAACCACAGAGACACAGAGGAAAAGAACTTCACAGCTTCATGAGCAACACACCACTGAGAACAGTTCATCGAGGCTAACGGCGGCAGGCTGACATCCCAGAATACTCTCCGGCTACCCGCCTTTTCCAGAATCCCTACCGGGTCGGGACCAACACCACCGGGAGTGTTTGCATGTGTGTCCGAGGGAAGGAGGTCGTGAAGAAACGGACAGAAAACCGAGAACTTGTCAACATGTGAAGAGGCTCCGAGCAGGTGGACGCTCAGCCGCCGAGAACCCACAGCAAAGGCTTTGGACTGGTCGTTATTCACACATCTGCTGGTTCTGTACAGATTACTGATCCGTATTCCAAGATAATGTTCTGTAAAGTCACAGAAAATCATATTTTCAAAAGGTCAAAAATGTCGATCACATCAGAAACCTGTAATTTTTATTTATTTATTTTTACAAATAATGAGTTTGTTTTATTAATTTATTTATTTTATTATTATTATTTTTTACAAATAATGCATTTGAGAGTAAAATGAAGGTTTTTTTATTTTATTTCGACGTGTTATTTTACAGATACTGACAAACAGGAAATCACTTTTTAAACAGTTTTATTATTCAGCTCCGGTACTGATGACGTTTATTAACAGAAAAAAGCGTTTATTAATATGTCGACTTTAAAAAACTATAAATTATGTCCAAAATCTGTATTTTTACAAATATTAATTTGTCCCTTTATGTTTGAATGCAAAATTACACTTTTTATTATTTTTTTCTGTATTTCAATCATCTAAAAAACTTAATTTAAAAAGAATAACAATAAAAACAATAATAATAGAGTGATTTTAAAGAGAGATTATGCGTAAATGTTTTTCTTTAACAGATATTCTGTTAAATTACAGATATTTGGTGAAACTACAGCCAAAACAACATTAATTTAAATGTTGACTATAAAACAGACCAAAACTGTAAATGATTTAAAAAATCTGTATTTTTACAAATAATTGTTCTTTTCCAAGAACTTACACCATTTTACTGTGTTTGAGTCTGAGAGAAATCTCTACATCTGTATCTGTCAGTACCTCTCTCACACGATGTCAGTTAAAGTTTAACGTCATAAAACGTTTAGTTGATGCTTCACTTGATGCTTTTAATTAAAAATGACTCTTAAATTAACGACACAAACAATGTTAATGTTTTGTCCAAAGAGGTTCAGAAAATATTCACATTTAAGAAGCTGAAATTTGAGAATTTGGACTTTTCCGTCTAAAAACCCAAAACCCTCCACCAGTGAACAAGACTTTCATGCTGTTTTAACTGTTTTGTTTTCTTGTTCACATCTTGGAGGCTTTTTTAAAAAAACTGTTTTGTACTTAAAAAGTTAGAAAATAGTGAATTAAGATGAAGTGAAATGAGGTCTAAGGTCTGTTCACATGTTGACAGGAGCTCGTGTTGCCGTGGTTTCCACACTGAGTGGGTGTGGGAGGGTCTCTGTGGGGGGACATGCAGAGTCCAGACTGTCGGGGAGGTCATGCTCCATCCATCCCACAGCAGAAACACCAACATGCTCGAGCGTTTGGAGTTGAGTCTGAGGACCGGGCCGGAGGTCAGAGCTTCGCCGCTGCAGCTCGTTAACCTGTCGCGTCCTACTTCACCCTGTCGGTTCTGAAGCTGAACCGGACCTTCCAGACGGACCTACCTTCAGCCACGCCCCACGGGTACTGCCGACCGCGGACCTTCTTCCCGTTCACCTCGATGACCACGTTGCTACCGACGACGGCCAGCGGCATCTTCTCCTGGACGGCAAACACCGCGTCGTTAGAAAGTTCAGCCTTTTCAAATAATAATGAGTTTATCTGATTGGTGACTCCGCTCATCTTTGCATCTCCTGGAAGCTCTTTGATTGGTCCGTCTGCAGCTGCAGCGTCTGACCAATCAGCAGCTCCGTTACCTTGATCTTTCTGATCAGCTTGTTGTCCTCGTCGTCCTCCGTGTCCGGGAACTCGTAGATTTTGATTTTGTGCTCCTGGATCTCCTTCATGATCTGCAGGAGGCAGAAAGAGGGATCAGGGATCGGCTCAGAGGCCTTCTTCTTATGCAAATCTGATTCTGGGAGGCACATCTGTAGCACCAGGAGGCCATTAGCTTAGCTTAGCATGAAAGATATGGCTTCAGGCACCTGTTAGACTCACTAATGAACACATCGTTTCTTTTTAATGTCTAGAACGAGCAGTTGTGACATAAACACGACAAATGAATTGGATTTTTCAGAGCCATGCTGCAGTTTTCACCGTCTTCATGCTAAGCTAGGCTAACTGGCTCAGAGAGTGGTATTAAGTTCCCATCTAAAAGCTAATCAACATATTTAAAACAAGTCAAAAATCAGCTTAGAGTCTTAGTTTCCTCTGCGCTTAGGAACCTGGGAAACTGACTGATAGCATCAGGAGGCAATTAGCCTAGCTTAGCATGAAAAAATATGGCTTCCAGCACATGTTAGGCTGACTACTGAACACACAACTCTTGTTTTTAATCTCTGCGATGAGAAATCGTGGCAAAAACACTCAGCAAAGTCACCTCATCCAGCTACTGCAGACTTATTCTTGATGCTAAGCTAGGCTAACTGGTTTAGACAGCGGTACCAAGCTGCTAGCATAACTTTAAATGCATTAAACAGGGTTTCTACCTGCTTCTTGAACAGCTGGCACTCCTCGGGGGTCAGGGTGTCGGCCTTGGCGATGAGAGGGATGACGTTGACTTTGTCGTGGAGTCGCTTCATGAACTCGATGTCCAGCGGCTTCAGACTGCAGAGACACGAGTTGTACCGTTAATGGTGTGTTTTAGTTGATGCAGACGTGTTTGGCTGGGCGGGGATCTGCTTGTAGTCGTTAGTATTAGCATGTTTTTATAGTTTACAAGTGTTCAGGATGATTTTAAACTTGTCCACAGTCAAATAAAATAGTTGGAAATGACTCAAAACTCGTCCAGACAGACTCGAGAATTCCCTAAAATAAGTCACGTTGTCCAAAATCACTTCTGACTTCTGGTTGGAGTTGAGTCAGTCGTGGAGAATCGATTATCTCTGATGCAAAATGTATTTTTATGCTGAATTGAAACCGGACTGCAGCTGCTGGTCGCGTGTTTCGTTCATGGATGGTCCTGAAATTTAGAATCTCATTAAAGTTATTGTGGATTAATCCGATAAATGGTGTAATTCTGGTGACACTGAAACGATACCAGGACCGGCAGGGATCAGATGTTCTGTTGGTGCTGCAGTTAAACTCTCCAGCTCTGTCATGCAGCCACAAAAACATCTGAAGTAAATGGAAACCTCAGTGCAGAGCTGCGTTCAGGAACACGCCTGATGAAGTCCTCGTGTCGTGCTCGTTCTCCTGCAGAGGTTCGGTGGAGGAATCAGTCTGTTTGCTTCCATCAGAGGACCGAGGCTCAAACCGGAGGCCGGTCGGCGTCTCACTGCCATGGAGTCGTGGCTGAACACGACGAGATGGTTTTATGTGGGTCAGCGTGACTCATCACGTGAGCCTGGAATTAATTCACAAGGATGAATCTCCAGAAGATGCTGCTTCTCACTGGAAACGCAGTTCAGCGGGTCACCAGCAGGGGGCCACACGCACCCACAGAAACACTCAGCAGCAGCCCAGTGACGGGTCTCCATCTGTGGAGGAGGGCTAGCATGTGCTGCTGCGCTCGCCTGGATGAACGCTGTGTTTGTGTTCGTGTGCATGTAAACGGCGGCGCTGTGCTCCGAGCTGCTCGTCCAGGAATGCAGAAGCACAAAGAGGCCAGAGAAACAGCTGTTCTCCGGTTCAGCAGTTCACAGAGCGACACGAGGACAGAGTGACGGTGAGGACGAGGCCACGTCTGTGTTCGCTGCAGCTGGAGTGACGGCAGAGAAAGATGGAGTCTGAGAGTCTGAGCAGATCCTGACAGCGATCCATCACAGAGCTGCCCTCGCCTCCACCGCTCTCTGGAGGAACAGCGTCTGAAGCTAAGTCTGGAAACGTGCAGTTTGCTGCTAACTCAGGATTTATGGGATTTCAGACTTTACAGCCGCGTGTCAGTTTGGAGGCAGAAAACGCAGCTTGTTGCAGGAGCTTTGAAACCAACTGGTGAATTCCTGCAGAGTGACACGAGAAGCACAAATACGTCTGATGTTTAAGTGGAGAAGTGACGGTTAGTGAAGCCACATCAGCAACACGTTTATGATCACGTATGGAGCTGCTGCTGCTGCGTGTCCACTGAACTGGTCCGATCCGTTCTGCAGCATCATCCGGCTCTGGTGGAACCTCTGCACCGCTTCACGTTCAGATAAACTCTGGTCTCAAAAACAAACTAGTTCGACCTCCGACATCCAGCCCTGCTAATGGAAACGCTCCCAACAGAAGAACTTTGAGGCTAAAATTTAAATGAAAGAAACATCGTCTCTGAAAACATCCTGGTTTAGCACGTGGCTAACACACGACCTACCATCAGCTCTGCTCGTCAGCTCGTTAACGTCGTTTTAAATGCTCGTGACTCGTCT
>NW_007578998.1:94185-99273 GCF_000690725.1 Stegastes partitus
GGTCTGGATCCAGTCTGATGGATGGATTTGGGTTTCTGTGAGGCTCACACTCTGCAGAGGGTGTTTGTCTGAGACCAGGCCTCCACTCTGATTGGCTGATTCAGAGACGAGGAGCAGAGCGCTACTGAGCGTGTGCAGAACTGGGTTACATAACGTTAGTGGGTCACAAACGTTGGCTGGCAGCCTCGTCGTCTACAGACACGCCAACGCTCGCTTGGCTGCTGCATCCAGGCTGCAGGAGTCCAGATCTCCTGCCCGACTCTGCAGTGGCGGCGGCGGCGGCGGCGTGGCGCTACGTACCCGTGTCCGGAGGGCGCGATGAAGTACAGGCAGCAGTGCACCCGGTTGTCCGGCATGGACCTGCGGTTCACCCTGGACTCGGCGTTCAGGAAGTCCTCACACTTGCTGTCGATGTAGTTGATGACAGGCTGCCAGCTGGAGGACAGGAGGACAGGAGTCAGAGCAGGGGATTGGACGGTACCGGACATGTGACCTGGCCGGCGCTGCTCACCAGTTGCTGTTGTCCACGGCGTCTCCGAACCCCGGCGTGTCCACGATGGTGAGGGTCAGCTGGACGCCGCCCTCCTTGATCAGCACTTTGGACTGCTCCACCTGAAACACACAGACAGGCCCGGTTAGGTCGGACTGATGACCAGAGCTGAAGGTGTTGGATCAGCTGGTTTACATCCTCCATCACACAGAACCAGCCTGTAGAGCTGCATCAGGACGCTTCATTTAAAACACATCAGCTCTGGGGCGCCCGTATAGCTCACCTGGTTGAGCGGGCGACCCATGAACAGGGGCTACAGTCCCCGACGCAGCGGTTGTGAGTTTGAATCCCGCTCACGACCCTTTGCTGCAGGTCTCTCCCTCACTCTTCTCCCCCCTTTCCTGTCTCTCTCCACTGCTCTACATAAAGGCAAAAGCCCAAAAAAATATATTTAAAAAAAAACAAAAAAACACATCAGCTCTGGCTGGAGCTCATGAACCACCACATGGTCCTGTTGCTGCTAAACTCCCACAATGCTCTCTGCTGCCACCATGAGCTGTAGTCTGAGTGACGTCTCCTCTGGTCTCTAAACAGTGAGAGGCTCCACCTGGTGGAACAACCAGGTACTGCAGCTGCTCTATGGTACATTTACTGACTTGTACGTACAGAATACAGGTTTTCACCGTGTTTTGGGGATCCACCCGCTAACCCTCTCTCACAGACACTCAGCTGTGCCAGCATCTGAACCTCCTAGCTTAGCATTGTTAGCATGACTGTCAGGTAGCTAGCCAAACTTGACAGCAGGTAGACATCATTTTACAACTTAATGCTGAAGAGTTCATCAACGCTACCACAAAGAGGTGCGCTTGTTTTTTGGACCATCAGAGTCAGTCAGCAGACACACCTGTAAGAGGCGCCACTTGGTGGAACAACCAGGTACTACAGCTGGTCTACAAACAATAATTAATACAGTTTTAGGTCAATAAAGTGACAGAACAGAGAAAGATTAAGAAAACAGAGAAGATGAGCAGACCAAGCTACAGGAGACAAACTGTCATTGATCTCGATCGATTAATCGGTCAGTCCTAACGTCACGTGACCCTCTGACATCATAACTTCTATTTCTATCGCACACCTTCAGCTTCAGTAATCCTCATGAGGGTTTAAACCTGGTTATAAATGACAGGTTCAGTCATAAGTACCGGTGGCTGATTAATCTGTACGGACCCTGAAATAAACCACAGCGCTGCTGTGAATGTGCTGGTAGCTGCTGCTGATCATCTGTCTGATAGTCGGAGGATGTTCAGCCTGGATGTGCCCACACACTGTGGCCTCCACCGCTAACGATGCGACGCCATCGTCTCCCACTCAGGGCAGCGCTGATGCATCAGTGGAAGAGCGCCCACTCAGGCTGCTGGGAGATGCACGGAGCTGATATCTGCTGGATGCATGTGAGGATCAGACGGTTTCCTTCCTCTCAGTGATGTAATGTATGTCGGCTCCACTTGTTCGCTGTGCAGGACGTCGGTTCTGTCCGAGACCACAGCTTAACTTAAAAAAAAAAAATAAAAAGTGGCCAAAACAACAAAATGTCCACATCAAAAATCTGTAGTTTGTTCTTTTACAATGTCAGACAATAAAATGCCATCATTTCACAGCATTTCCAGTTTTTATATTTTTTTTAAATGTTACAGTATTCCGTTATTTTTATCATTTATTTACTGTTTACTGGTTTTCAGTGGTCTGAACTTTCTGCTGTCATGACTGAGGTTCGTTTAGTGTCTTCAGACTTCAGTCAAAGCTTCGCTGATGAAAACACATTGAACATCTCAGAAACATGTCTGTGAAGGTCCTCAGTCCTCCAGCTCGTGGTTCTTCTGGTAGATTAATCAACTGGACTGATTGGGTTCCACCTCTCATCCAATCAGCTCTGACTAGTTGGGAGTTCCACAGACTGATATCCTGAAGGAGACATTAACACCTGAGTTTTAATTGGAGGGTTGTTGCTCCTCCCCCTCGTTATGTGGGTCGTTAGTGCTCCCCCTGCCACAGTGGGGTTCGTTAAGGTCTCTGTGGTGAGGTGTGGATGTGGCTTCATCTTCTTATCTCTAAAACAGTGAAGCTCCAAAGTGGTAGCAGTCAGACAATGCCTCAAAGCCTGCAGCGGTCTCTGCTCAGAACCAAACAGACGTGTTGCTCAGCACATTGAACACGTGTTAAAAGTCCGTGTGATGATGCACGCAGGACGTAAAGCCGTTCAGCGTCTAATATTTCTGCATGTGGCTTCGGCTGGACACAGAAAACTCCGACAAACCGAAGCGATGCACGTCTGTTCAGCCACACATCCACAGATCCATCATTTCCTGGAGCTGCCGTTCCCTCGCATACTTTCACAAGGCCGCCCGGTTATTTTAGGATCTCCCCTTTAACTCAAACTACAGCCCTCTCGCTGGAACACAAACATTCCTCGGGCCTCCACAAACCTTCACACAATCCGTCTGACTCTGGAGCTCGCGTCGGGCACGGCGCTCGTTTCAGACCAATCTCAGCCTAATTGCGTGTGTCTGAAACGAACGTTCGCGCCGTCGGTGTTTGTGCGCGACGTCTCCAGACCAGATCTGCTATTTCCGCCGTTTCTGCGAAGAAAAACAGATTGGGAGAAAACCTCAAGAATGCCGCGAGGCCCGACACCATCATTTAGGAGAAATGCGATCTGGGGGAATGCGAGCGAGCGACAGAACACGGAGATGGCTGCAGTATAAATACTCCGACCCCGCTGTTCCCCCGCCGGCCTCAGACCACAGCAGCCCTTTCCAGCACTTTAACTGCTACGTGCAGCACAGCGCCGATGCCCACGCCGGGCCGCGGGCGAGGCGCGATGCGGGCCACGGACCGAAAGGAGGCCCGGAGCGAGAGGTTCTGTAATGCGTCGGCCTCGTCAGAACGGAGCAGAATTAGCATTTAGCAGAGAAAAGGCACCGACATCCTCAAACTGGACCGGACCCTCAGCGCTCCACGGCACAGAATCAGCATTCATGAAGGAATAAAGAAGAAGAGAGAGAACCTGATTGTTCCCTCAGACAGAACAAAATGACCCAACGTAGGAAACCCAGCGTCTAAACAGACAGAAGTACGATACTGAGGTTAAACAGCCAACACGAGGCTGGAACAGAAAACGCTGCACCTGAAGATGAGATGTTCCACATAAAACTGAAGCACTGCACATTAAATTAAATATGCACGACCAGAATTAACCACAAGTCTTGCAGAACTTTTTAACTTCCTGCCCTTTGATAGAACTATTCTGACTTTCTGTGTCTTGAAGGAACAGAGCCCAGATCAGATGGTGGACATCACGATGGGAATTATTCTCCCACCTGAACATCAGTTAGAAGCTTTGCTGCCTTTGAAGACGCTCGCTCAGTGAACACCAACGATAAAGAAAAGTCAGAAAGTCTATAAAAACACTTTCTGTAACCGTCTACAAAAGGAATTTAAACAAAAGCGAATGCTGCTAGCGGTTAGCGGCGAATGCGCTAGCGATAGCAGCGAAGACGATGGTAGCGAAACTCCGTCAGCGCTTGTTGTTAAATATTTTCCCGTTACGTACCCTCGGAAACAACGCAGCGGCCCGATTCACAGTGTAATGTTTGGGAATCCTCCTCAGCATCAGATGGCTACAGACGCCACCTGGTGACACAAGCAGGTACTACAGCTGGTCCACCACTCTGACATGCACGACCTTTTCCTCTGATTTATCGGTTAGCATAGTTTTATTTGGTTAAATTAGTAACAGCAGCTAATTAAATAACTGCTGATCGTCAACATCTGAAGATGCTTTGAGATGGAACAATAACAGGAACAAAGCCTCAGCATTCATCCTGACATCCCCACCTGGACTTTTACACACTAAGCTCAGCTTCAGGTGGTTTCTAGGACTTCAAAAGTTGTGATCTTTACTAGAGAAATGCAACTGGCTCAAACTTGTGCCAACTTTAGGATCATGACCAAAGAGTTCCACTGATTTTACTTTGAAAGTGGACCTAACAGTTAAGTACTGACTTGAACTAAACGAACAGCTTTCAGATGTTTAGCGTCACGGTTTAATTAATAACACAAAGGTTTCTGTAGAACTCTGGGCTTAGAGAAGCATCTCAGACGTCTCTGGTCTCGTCAACATGAAACATCCTTGAAGGCTGATTAACTACATGAGATGTGACGACCCGACTGTACCGGACTCTGTTCTAATCCGGTGTTTACAACATAAGGTCCTACTGGGTTTACTTTGACTGGAAGCTGCTCTGGTTCTGCCAGTTACAGCTGGGTGGAGAGTTTTATGGTGGAGCTGCATTAACAACAATCAGACTCTGGAAAGTCTGGATCGATTAACTCATCAGACGCCTGATTGTGCGGCTTTCTGACTCAAAACTCTGCTACTGAAGCAGAACCTTGTGCCGTTGCAGATCACATTTAACCCGCACAAAGACCAGAATTTATACAAAGCCGTGGAGAGGACTGAAAAAGGACCAGAACTTATGGACTCTGGTGTCATATACGTGTTGAGACTCACTAACATTCTAACATGCATCTGCAGAATG
>NW_007578998.1:100112-102342 GCF_000690725.1 Stegastes partitus
CAAACAAACTGGGCCTATGGGGATAAACTCTACAGGTGGTGAACCAACTAGACGGCTCAGTTTAAAGTTCTACTAAATATTATCTGTGATTTAATAAAACAGGGAAAAGCTGTAAGTTGACGACATAAATAATGAATTATTTGCTGTTTTCAGTCCTTAATATACGGATAGAAATTTAGTTTTTATCTCTGAAGAACCAGATAAATCCCGACATCGTTTCTCTCACATCTGGCGTCTGGAAGCTAACGATGCCAAAGACTAGAAGCCGGGTCAGAACCGAGGTCCAAACATCCTCACAGTGCAGCTGCGACCTCTCAGATGGACTTTCTCAGTAACCGACCGACTCAGCAGCAGCTCTGACGGGAAACTCAAGAGCTGCTGTCGAGGAAACGGAGTGATGAGGAGGTCCATGTCTGGGAGGCGCCGTGGGGGAGCAGCTTTACGAGGCCGACTGTTCACCAGCAAGTAAACCGAGGAGGAGGAGGAGGAGGAGGAAGGCTGGGAGGAGGAGGACGAGGAGGAAGAGGAGGAGGAAGAGGAGGAAGAGGAAGAAGAGGAGGAGGAGGAGGAGGAGGAGGAGGAAGAAGAGGAGGAGGAGGAGGAGGAAGGAGAGGAGGAAGAAGACAAGGAGGAAGAAGAGGAGGACGAGGAAGAGGAGGAAAAAGAGGAGGAGGAGGAGGAGGAGGAGTGGGAGTCTGTAGGTGAGTCAGAGGGTGAAGCTGTGTTTCGTGGGAACTTGTGTCCTGCCTCGACCTTCTCGACCTTCTCGACCCTCTCGGGCCTCTCGGGGGGAAACACTGCGACTCCCACTGACTCCTGTTTTCTTGTCTCCCCCCTCGGTCAGCTCTGACTCCCCCGTCACTCCCCCGTCACTCCCCCAGACTCCAGCCTCACCCGTGGAAAGAGAATGCAGCAGCAGCAGCAGCAGGAAGGGGCAGAAAAACGTTTAAAGAAACAGAGTTAGAACCTAGAACAGGACGAGGTGTGTTCATGCTGCTGTTTGTGGACCAGAGCAGCTGAGTCTGTTTACATGGATGCTACGTCTCTGTGTACATTAAGCTTCATGCTGTCACTTTAACAGGAGTTAAAGAAACAACATTCACTATTTTTCAGTCCTAAATATACAGAATTTTTTAAGTATTTGCAAATATCTGTAAAACAAAAACGGTTTCTGTTCTGATTTAAAGCATCAAATTAAACAGGAATTAAATTAAAATTAAAGTAAAGCATAAAAACTTTTTGGTTTTTACTGTCAAACTTTGTCAGAAAATGAATCCCAACATTTCAACAGCATCAGAGTTTTTTTGTTGTTGTTGTTTTTTCTGTATTTTTTACTAAATATTATGTGTAATTTAACCAAACAGGTAAAATCTGTAAAATAACAGTTTACATTAATATTTTTATATTTTCAGTCCTGAGTATTCATATTATCATTTCCTTACAAACAATTTTTTTCTAGTTTAAATCCAGTAAACAAACTCTAGTTTTCCTGTTAAATGACCGACTAGTTGTTTTCCAGTCATCCCTTCACTTCCTGTCTCTTCTTTACAGTCAGATCGGTGCTTTAACAAAACACAAATAAAACTGATTTAAATATTCTCAATTACACTTTTATGCTTCAGTGTGTAAACTCTCCATCTCCTCTTTTCTTCCCAGTTTTCCTCCTCCTCCTCCTCCAGCCTTCCTCTTCCTCCTCCTCCTCCTCCAGCCTTCCTCTTCCTCCTCCTAGCCTTCCTCCTCCTCCTCCAGCCGCCCTCCTCCTCCTCCTCCTCCTCCTCCTCCTGTCGTGACCATATAAGGATACCTCCAGCCTGTGGTCCTGTTGCTTCCCTGATCTTCCTCCTCTACAGAGTCTCTGAGCTGCTTCAGTCTTTCAGTGAATGTGAACCTCAGAACATCAGACAGGAAACACTCCTCTGTGTTGGATTTGTTCAAAGTTTACTCTTTTGCTATTTTGGACCCAAGTTCTATAAAATATTTTGCCAGAATTTTTACAATTTCCTGCTTTCAGACGTGGGAACGTTTGTATTTTGACCCTAAAAAAACCTTTACAGCCATTTAAAGGTCCAACATGTCCAGAAATAAACTCCCACAGACATGACATGAGGTGAGGACTGAGCCAGGACAGACTCCAGCACATAGACATGACTGAATGGATTCAGCAGAGGAAACATTTTTCATTATTAAGGCTTTCAAATGGGGGAAAACAGAGTCAAATGTTCAGTCAAGT
>NW_007578998.1:103534-104858 GCF_000690725.1 Stegastes partitus
TCCCTACTGCTCTGAATAAAAACAATAAGGCCAAAATAAATACAGAAATATAGTTATTAAAGGAAAAATGAGATGATCAAAATGAAGGCAAAATAATTTACAGAATTTAGTTTTGGATCCCAAGTAACAAATAGATAAAGAATCCAATAACTAATGTGAGACGGTGCAGCGATACTTTTAAGGCTTCTTCAGCTGGATGGAGGCTTTTTTCTGCTGAAGCTCTCGTGACATTCTGTTTTGTGCCGTCGCTGCAGGCAGAGCTGAGGCAAAGGTGAGCTGTGACGGGTCAGAACATCAGCTGACACCTGGAACCCGTCGTGTTCATGGCTGTGGGCGGAGCTCAGACGGGCTGCGACACAGGACAGCAGGTTTGGCATCATTTCTGTGGAAACGTAAACCACGTTCTACCTCCTGAAGAGCTGCAAATGTTTGACCTTCCACACTTCAGGACACAAACACAGAACTGTACAAACAGCTGATAAGCAGCTGGATCCGGGCTGCAGATGTCACGCTGCAGAGCTCGCTTCCTTCTCTTCAGTGGGTTAGAGCTTTATGGGCAAACTTACAAACCCAAACACACTCTGATCAGCCGTCAGACGAAAGACCGACCTGACGTGAGCCCTGACAGTCAGCTGGTGTTGTGCTGCCTCCTGACTCGCCTCGGCTCTCCGGAACGCCGCCTCGATAAACATCTGTCTGACTCGGACTTGTTGACGCATTCCTTCACCGATGGTTGTACCTCGCTGGTTTTTCTCTTCACACCCAACAAGCCGGTCCTCAGAACATCAACACGCTGCAGCTACAGGCGACACAAAGGCCTGTCCAGGATGGAATCAGCAGTGAAACATCATGATCACAGCTGGGGTGGAGGTGGAACGCATTAAATCCTGTTTTACATACTTGCTGTTAAAACAGGTCATTTCCTTTCCTCTAACTGAAACACTTACTCTGAGGCATTTGCAGCTCACTCTTCACTTTAAAGGTCATCTAACATCACAGATTTTCCCCTCAACACGTCTGTTCAGGCACGTTATCTTTAACATATCCTCAAAATTACACCATCCTTCACATTTCCCCACGGTCCCTGAACTAATCACGAGTGTGGCAAAGTTACATCATTGAAAACAACCTTAAAATCTGAATATTTGATTAAAATCAACCAAAAATAAACCGTTTTCAGCAACGAGATTCTGCAAAAAAATAAAAATTCTGAGATTCTCAACGCAACCAAGAAGCCACGACTGACTCAGCTGTGACCCACAGTCACATGACTAAAAACCTGAGAGTTTGAACTGCAGCCAGAGGTTCCTCAGAGAGACTGAAG
>NW_007578998.1:105480-116151 GCF_000690725.1 Stegastes partitus
TGGATTTTTATGAAAGAAATAAAAGACGTTCCACTTGTTTCCCTTTTTTAAATGATTTCTGGCTTAATCCTTGTGTCTGGAGACGTTTCCGAGTTCTCTCTCTGCTCATATTCATGGCTGAGCTGTTTCCATAAAGGTGCAGGAATTTATACTGTCGTAATAAAGAGCTTACAGTCACATAGACTTTTACAAAAAAGAAGAACTAGAAACGTGAAAGCTCAATGTGAAGCAGATCTCGCTGCAGCGTTCTGTTGGATTCAGTCCCCAGGTGTTCCTAATAAAGCGGCCGACCAGCGCGCATGCATCATAATTAAGTGGGACTTGTGGCGAAAGCCTGAAACGGCGAGCTGGAGGTTTGTAATAAAAGGAACCGGTCAGTTGTGAACGTCTCCATGAGGAAACCACCACTTTACATACTGGCAGCTGCTGGTCTGTGGCTTCCCAACACCTGACTTCAGCTGTTTGCTGCTGCTGCTCACAAAGAAATCTGCATCAATCAACCAAAGCCCGGCGCTGAAAACAGTGTTTAGCCGCCGGAGGGAGGTGGAGGATGTTCCCTCGGTGACCTTTCAGCACCACCTGCACACCTGAACAGACCCGGAGGGAACCTGAAAGGGATCCCTGTAATTAATCCATCAAGAAAGAGGCTGGATGTTCTCACCTGCACGGTCTTCTTGATGCGCTGGGAGGGTCCAGGGTAGTCCTTGGAGTACAGGTCGGTCAGGAACAGGGAGTTGATCAGCGTCGACTTCCCGAGACCGGACTCACCTGAGACACAAACACACAAGAAGGTGAATTTAAAGCAGGAATGGACTCGTGTTCTGCAGCCTACAGCAGGACAGAGTACAGCCTGTTCAGCATCGCTTCATGACTTAACGTCTTCTCTCGATAACCGCGTTCCTCAAACAGCCTTTCCACATACGGAAGATCACAGTGAAGATACAGGCCATCGATCCACCTGTGAGCACTGACACTAAGCTGTGGTTTCCATCAGTCTACCTGCATGAACGTGGTTCTAAAAGGAGCCAAGAGCAGCAGAACCTTCTCAGTTCTGGACCTCTGGACTGTGTCTATCTATGTCTGCATCATGGCTCCACATGGAGAAGACCTGAACAGAGGAGAAGGAACATCTGATGCTCAGAATGGCTGGAAATGGCTTGAAATGTGTTCAAAACAAGTAAAAAAAAAAAAAAATAGATCTAAATGGCTCAGAATGTGTTCAGAATGACTAACATGTGTCCCCACGATTTACCCAGAATGACAGGATTTGTTCAAAACAAATAGAAATGGTCCTAAATGACTCAAAATGTTCCTGAAATGACTCTAAACTTACCCAGAATTAGTCAAAAACAAGTAAACATGGTCCAGAGTGACTTTAAATGACTTTAAATTTGATCTAAAATGACCTGACGTGGAGAAGACCTGAACAGAGGAGGAGAAACATCTGACTGAGAGACTGGACAAAGATGGAAAAGGATCCAGAAGATCAGTGAGCAGCTAGAACCCAGTGCAGCCCAGTGTGAGCAGGAACCAGGAGGTCCAGAAGGAGCCACAGCAGCACTGATCAGGGCTGCAGTGGTCGTCCTCCTACAACGACTCCACGGACAGTCAACTACTGTCACTATGGAGCTGTGGACACCAGACAAAGGCAGCTGCTTCAGACTTGGCACAGGGCTGATCAATGGAGACCAGAGTTAGTGTGAAGCTCACACAGTGTGAAGGACACTTCAGAACATCAGCCTCTATGGACGGAGGAGCAGAACTAAACCTGGCTGCTGCTCACAGCTAAACTTCCACATCAAAGTTCACCAGAGAACATGAACAGAAGCCTGATGGATGCTGGAGAACATCCTCTGGTCAGATGGAGATCAATGTGTTGGGCTCACATGGAGTCCAGATGTTTGGTGTGAACCTGACCAGGACCACCACAGTGGATGCATGGTCCTCACAGTGAAGCTTGTGTGTTTCTTCACCAGTTTCTCCACAGGAAGAACTGGGACCAGGATGTTATGCTAGATCTTTTTCTGGAGAATGGGAGAACATCTCTTCAGGCCTCCTCCAGACCCAGATACAGCACACTGCAGACAGACTGCTGTGATTCCTGTATCTCTACTACTTTTAACCGTACAAGTGCTGCACTTCCTGTCAGCTGGTGCGGCTCTGAACCATCTGACATTGATGGACTGCTCTCACTAATGCAGTCCTTCAGAAACACACAAAGCATGAGCGTGATGGCGTGCACGAGCTTCCAGCGCCTGGAGGGGAAACAGCTCAGAAAGTAAAGCAGCTTCACGGTGTGTGAGTTAAAAGGTCAGCAGCTCGTCTGGCAGCATGGAAAGCCTTCACATGGAGGGATAGAACATTTCCTCTCCTCCTCCGTCCCTCTCGCTTCCTGGATGTATAAATCTTCCTCCTCGGTCCGCTCGGTGCCAACTTTCCACTCGCTGCTGATGCTGGCGGCACAGAAGCTGCACAAACAGCGTTGACGAACGTACGCGTCGTGATTAACGGCGCAGCATCTGGCTCGTGTCTCGTCAAGAGGCTTCAGAGGAGCGTTTGGTCGGAGGGGAGGAGGGCTGCCTGTCCCGGAAAGACCCCGACCCGCTCAGACACGACCCGACGTCCACCCGGCAGAGGTTCAGGATCACGTGTCTGGAGTCTCTATAGCACAACACATGGACTCCACATGAAACTTGAGTCTGTTTGAACAATATCTGTGGAATGATTTCAGACAAACACCTGGAATGTTCTCTGTTGTTTCTCATCATGTCATCGATTCACCGTCTGCAATATTAGACAGGTAGATCGAATCATCTCTAAGTAAGGGAGAAATGTGAAGAAATAACCGACGTGGTCATTAAAAGTGGCGTCTCTGAGCAAGAAGAGACGTCAGCGAGTGAGAGTTTCTGAACCAGAACACATGATGAGTTGATGTTTGTTCACCACAACAGATTCTGAGTCACGATGAGAAATAACAGAAAACATTTCAGGTGTTTGTCTTCAACAGTTCACACACAATATTATAAATGTTGATATTTTATGCAACAAACATGTGAGTCAAATCAGAGACGGTCGAGCAGAAATCATCCTGAAAACACAAGCAGGTGAAATCGTGTGATTCTAGGTGAGTTAAATACAGAAACACAGACTGAAGCCGCCGTGAAAACGTCCATCTTTGAGCCCAAATGAACATAAAACTGATGAAGCAGAATCAACACGTGCAGCTGCAGGTCTCAGCAACACAAACTAAATCACCTGTAATATGAAATACAGGAGACTTTGGTTGAACTTTCAGACCTGATTGAGCAGATTTGACAAGTCGAACCACAAAAACTAACACAGAGCCCACATCGTTCTAACTCTGGTTTACTCCACCGGCTGTGTTTCCTGTTGACGCTACCTTTGCATCGACGAGCCTCCTGATCCAACACTCAGTGACCTGCACTGGGAAATAAAACCAGCCTGGACCTTGCAGCAGCGACAGTTTGCCGAATCAGAAGAGATTTTTCAAAGCTGCAAACGAGCAGAAACTCAGTCTGACGGCTCAGAAACATGTGCAGAGCAGCGCCGGCCCGAGTGCAGCCCGGGAGCACCGAGCTGGAGGTCTTCCATTTCAAAATGACGATCAGATGTGGCTCCAGTAATTCTAGATTGATGAGAATTTGTGCAGAAGCCCAGCAGCAGAGCCTGGTGTAGGCCCTGAGGTTAGCGCCGAGCACAGCGCCGCCTCCAACTAACTCACTTTGTGCTTTGAAAGGCTGCTGGAGCGTTTTCAGAGGCAGCGTAACGCTTCCACGGCTGCAAACTCTGAACCGACTCCGGTAAAGACTGAACCGACTCTGGGTGTTGTCTTCTACTCCTCATGTTCCTTCACTGAGGTTCATGTTTCACTAAAGTCCTGCAGCTCTGAGGAACCAGAACCACATGAAGGAGCAGGAGACAGAACTCAGAGACGTCTGCAGTTAGGATGATGGAAATCATAAAAAAACAACTCTGGAATCAACATCTGTCCACTGGAGCCACAAACACGATAAAAGAGACACTAGACATGTTTAAAACCTGATTTATTAACATCACTCGTCTCTGCCTGTCGGTCAGTCGTTTCATCTGCACCGAGGATCAAGAGTTTTTAGTTTTGTACAGAATCTGGTTATTGCAAATGACAAATAATAATGTCTCATTTTTCTGCTTTTTTGTTTTTACCAACATGCAGAATAACATGGAGCAGTGAGAGCGCCAAATTACAAAATAAATCAGAAAAAACTTGAAGAATAACTTCAGGAACTGTTAACGGACCGTCGGAGAGCTTCAGATCTGACTTTTCTCTCCGTTTCTACAGATTCCAGCTTCGATAAACGCTGTCATCGTGGTGATATTTTAAAGACAACACGACTGCTGGCCTCGGCTCCGTCAGTCGAGGCTCCTTTGGTCCGTTCTTCATGAATCTGGAGCAAATAGTTCACGTTTTAACACGTGACATTGAAAGCAGAGTAAAAATCACAATGTTGAGCTTTGATTTGATTTATTTCTGATGAAGCACGTGATTAGTTTGGTGACTGAAGGGAACCCGGTCATCCTTCCTGTCCTGACAGCGTGCGGCTGATGAACGGTGTTGTTTTGGTGGGTTTTTAAAGCCTTCCAGAGCCGCCGGCAGGTTTTTTTGTGGCTCTAAATCAGCCACCTGCTGCAGCTGAACATCTGTGGATCCCATCGGTCCAGGCCGACCCGGTGCGACGCCCCGGTGGACTCCGGTCTTCACCCCTCCTTAACCCCTGATGAGCCCCCTGAGCGAGTGTTTGCTCAGCTCTGGATCATCTTCTGTCCCTGTGCGACCTCTGAAGCCACTTTGTGTCTCCGGCGGCCGTTTGATGGATGTTTGGAGGTCAGGCTCACAAACACAATGAGACAGCGCAGATGGAGGAGATCCTCCTGCTCACGGCTCTGCTCTGCCGTTAGCATGGCGTTAGCCGCTGACGCTATCTGGACCAAAACAAACACTGAAGGCTCTTTAACAGCTGTTGGAAAGGAACCAGAACATCTGAAACTGTTAAACTGTGGCTCGCTGAGGATCTGCACAAAGGATCCCTTCAATAAAATAACAACTAAATAAAAATATAAAAGGTGCACATGCATCAGACACACAGCAGCGATGTCTGAGGGGACGAGTCCAGTTTAGTTTAAACTTGCACAGAATTCTTTCCACAAAGTCGATGGAACCATAAAGAAGGAGGATCACCTCCATGTTGTTCAGGAGAACCTGAAACCATCAGCAGAAGGTTGATCTTGGACACAGTTGGATGTTCCAACCAGACAATGAGCCCAAACACACATCAAAGTGGTGAAGAAATGGTTCCATCAGGCTGGAATGAAGGTTCTAGACTGGTCTCCCCAAAGTCCTGACTGGAACCATCCAGAACCTGTGGACTGATGAAGGAACAAGTCTGAGCCAGAAAGACGACGAGTTTAGTTGAACTGCAGCGATTCTGTCCAGAGGAGTCAGAGATGGACCAGAAGCTGGTGGACGGAACCAGAAGAACCCGACTGAGGAGAACATGGACGTCTAACCAGATGTTAACATTTCTGTATGTTTATTTATGACCCATCAGGTTTCATCACATCTCCAGAAGACCTTTAATAAATCTGAGTCACTGGAAACTCCAGACTGATGATCCACATGGTCTGCATGTTAACCTTTGCTGGGAAACACCAGACCAGCTAGCTGCTGCTGCTTTGAGATGATCAGCAGTTAAACTGAGCCACGACTTGAACAAACAGCGCTGCGCCTCTTCCAAACATCCCAGTGGATCCTCAGCAAACATCACACGGCCCCGACGAAACCCAGCAGGCTCCACAAACACCAGAACGCTGAGCTCCAACCCTGCAGGTCTGCTAGCTCCACTAACGTTGGCTTGAAAGGAGAAAGACAATTCGACTGATGAGAGCTGCACAAAGCCAACGTTGGAGCCCAGCAGTGAATGTTGCACCAGGACGGAGGAAACGCTGCACCAAACCCCAGCTGGAAAAGTGCTAATTTATCGTTTGCTTGTCACCTTTGGTCGAACAAAGAAGCTGAACAGCAAAAAATGCTCCTAAAAAGAAAGACGATGATGAAAGACAGAATCAAAGCTGCAAAAAGCCAATAATGGAGCCGAGTAATCAATATTTCACTAGTATGGAGGAACCGTCACACCGAAATAGGCTAAACAGCAATTTTATAGAGAAAAAAATACCTTAAAAACACTTTGCTAAACTCAAAGCTCCAAAAAGCTCATTTTAGAGCCCAGTCGTCAATATGGAGGTCACACCAGACTCCATTCAAAAAAGTGACAATTTATCGTTTACTCGTCGTTTTCGGTGGAACATAGAAGCTAAACAGTGTTTTTGTGAATAAAAACAAAGCACTTCATTGAATTAAAAGTGAGTGATAAACAAAACAAAAGCTGCAGAAATCCAATAGTAGAGCTCACTAGTCAGCACTGCTCTGGAAACCTCACACCAGACTCCATTCAAAAACGTGACAATTTATCGTCTACTCGTCGTTTCGGTGGCACAAAGCAGCCAAACAGCGTATTTGTGAATTAAAACTTCTCTTTAAAAGCCAGTTATTGAACTGAGAGTGAAAGGCAGCTGCGGTGGAGGATCACACTGAGTAAATGTCAGCGCTGTTTCTCTGATTGAAAGCCTCCCAGTCAGCCGCTGCGAACCCCCCCGAGGGCAGGTCCGTCCCAATTAGCCTCCCTCGTTCAGCTTTAATTAAATATTGGTTCCACATGACGAGTGGCGGCTCTCTGTAAATAGAGCGATGACCTGAGCTCAGTGATGGATGGATGAAGCCTGCAGCTCGTCCCTGCTGCTCCGCTCTGTCCTAGTTTAGCTGCTGCCGGCTTCCACTCCTCCATCACACCACGTCCACGTCTGTGAGCATGAGGAACGCTGGCTCGTATGTTCAACGCTCTGCTTTTGTTTTCCATCAGCGAGACGTGAGCAGCGTTCGTTTCCTGTTTTCCATTTTTGCCACTTCGGTCTGATTAATCCACGATGCTCAGAGTAACCGCACAGCTGGATTTATCTCAGTCTGACAAGAAACGCAAACATGCACTCCATCAGAGTCTAACTGACCTCCTCAGAACATCTGGTTCTGTATCTGCAGCACCTTCATCTACTGACCAGAGTTCTACCTTCAGACTGTGAATGTTCCAGAGGTCCAGGTCCTGGAAGTCCACAGAGGAGGGTCCACATTGATCACTTTAATGGACTTTTTCCATCATTTCTAAGCCTCAGAACTTCATCAGTCCAGCAGATAGACACATGACATTTAGGAGGAAGAACACATCTGGGTTCTGCTAGAACCTGACACCAGATCAGTTCTACATCCATCCAGGTGTCTCAGTCTGAACACTAACATTTTGGACAAAACTGAGAAATTTGGATGAATTTTGATCTATTTTTGAGGCATTTTGGACAATTTTCAGGGTTTTTTTTTTTTTTTTTTTTTTTATTTTGTGTACCTCAGTTTAATGCTGCTATCAACAATGTGAATTTCTCCACTGTGAGATAAATAAAGGCATATCTTATCTTATCTTATTTTGGACGTTTGCAGCGTTGGTAGGTTATTTGACAAAACATTTTTGTTCATTTCGGCTCAGAAGGTGGTTTAAATGATCGATTAAAGATTAAAATGGCTGTTCTGTTGTGTTTTCCTGTTGGCTGCAGCATTAACGTGCACGCTGACAGCGCTGCGTATTGAACACGATGCTGCTGATGGAGTTGTGACACGCTGGACTGTGGGAGACAGGAAAACAAACCCAAGCGGTCAGAGTGGGTTTCCCCTGGGATTCCTGACATTCCTGCCTCTCTCTCTCCCTAACACTGGGCCTGGGCCTCTCTCGCCCCGAGGCGGCGGCGGCTGCCTCCCCCTACATCCTGACGGGCCCGTCCACCAGCACCGACACAGCCAGCAGCCATGTGTGAGGCCGAGCCGCCCGGTGTGAAGTCTGGGCAGCGTTCAGGCCGGCGGGAGGGGAGCCGAGCAGATAACGCTCCATTGTTGAGGCTAAAAGCGGCGAAGCAGGGCAGAGGTCAGTGTTTTAGATCCAGATAAGGATCTGCTGGAGCTGCAGATCCACAACGTCGCTGCTTCATCAGTCTGGGAAAGTTCTGCTCCATCACGGCGGCATTCAGACGGACCAGGCGACGCTTAATGTGTAACAACACACCAACAGTAATAATAAACGGCGGCTCCACACACGGCAGGTATTTTACATTACATTTTAAAAAGCTCCTGACTTAGCGTCTGTTGATCAGTCAGTCACTTGATGACTTTGTCTCCTACACAGGGGTTATTTTTGGCCATGTTTGGACTCTAAACAAACAGATGTGTTGCTGTCGACATGTTCTGCTGCTGATCAGATGCATCCATGTGAGATCTGAAGATAAAGCCAGCGACGTGTAATCAGTCATAATACCAGTCATACTCCCAGGACGTCTGACCCACGTGGAATAAAGTGATTCTATTAAACCATCATGACTTTAAGCTCAGATTTGGTTTGTGCAAAAGTTCTAAAAGTCTGTATGATTGTTCCTGTTTTTACAGTTTGTGGCCGTGATAGACGTGAAAACAACAACAACAACAAAACCTAAATGCTTTTCACACCTGATGGCAGATTTTGAGCAAGAGCAGATTAAATAGATTAAATAAACCATGACTGAAGCCTGGTGGGTTCAGGCTGATGCTGGTTAACAGACTCAGAGGAAAGACTCCTAAACAGCTGGAGGCAGCAGCTCCTGCTAGCGTCTGACAGGTTTGAAATGGAAGAGCTTCAGGTGTAGATCCAGCCTCTAGGCTCAGCTGGACGCAACACTAACCAGGTGGCAGTGGTTCAGGTAATGCAGGTGATTGCTCAGGATACGAACACAACAGAACGGTGACAACACAAAGAAAGATGGTGGATGCTGCTAGAAATCAAAGAACCAAACGAAGGCTAACAAAGCTAGCTAACAGAAAACCAAACTCCTGACAGCAACATCCACACACAACAAAAAACTAGTGCCTCAAAACACACAGTACAAACAACACAGGACACGAGTCACTTCTCCACCAAGCAGCTGCTAACGGGAGTCAGGCTTCACCAAGACTCTACCAACTCCCACACCGAGTCAGCAGCAACTTGGTGAAGAAGTGACTCGTGTCCTGTGCTTTTTTGTGCACAACAAGGGTTTCTGGACAAATATTAGCTGTGAAATGCTTGTGCGCATGTCGGTGTAGTTACTGCTCAGTCGGACTTCTACAGAACGCTAACAGGGTGGACCTCCAGACACGAAGTTTGGTTGCCGTCAGCTTAAAGGAACGAGACGCATTGACGTGAGATGAGCAGCTCATCAAACTGTCCAGTTAGTTGAGCTGCTGCAGGTGGTCAGTAAGCCCAGCTCTGTCCCTGGACTTCATAACAGCTTCTTCACACAAGCAGCAACATGACTGCTGACCTGAGAACAGGACTGATCCACCGACACAGCCGTTATAACAAACACCTGCAATATGTAAATGCTGTGTTTTATAAAGGCTTCATTCAGAGTTTCTTTCATTTAGATTTTCTTTTTTTTAAACCTATTTATTATTTTTATTATCTCGGTTCTTTCTTGAGCCTACTGCGACCTAATTTCATCCTGATGAGCGCTGTACCGTGAAAACCTGACAAATAAAGACCGTCTCAGTCTGATGTGGGTCCTGTTTTCTCAGAGGAAAGACTGGACGGGACAAACCGAACATGTCATCGATTCAAAACTGAAAAGCAAAATAAAGGTGAAACGTGTAATTAAGAGGTGCATAAAATCTGCCTTTTGCGTCACACAACCCAAAGTCCTGTTGCTTGTTGGTATCCGGTGGGGTTCAGATGTCGCTATATCAGACTTAGTGAGCAGGCTGGACAATCAGGCCACGGGTTTGGTTTCCATCAGATGAACACAAAGGCGTCCTGAGAGGGTCTCAGTGGAGGAAACTAAACCGTGTCAGTCCGACGGCGGCCTTGTGGGGACGCAGCCCACTTTCCTCCTGGTTTTACGACTTATTTTTAAATTGTTCTGCCGCGATCCGCCGAGCCCAAAGACTGAATCTGACAGAATCGGCACGTGCCGGGTCACAGCCGACATGTGCGTCTCAAAATAGAGCACGGCGGAGGGAAGAATGAGGAAAGCGAGGCAGAGACTCGCCTGCAGTGGTTTGACTGAGCATGCATGAACATGCACATGTGCACGGCCTCGTCCTCGCAGCACGCGCTCACATGCAGGCGCTGACGGAGGCGCTGAGCGATGCAGCCGGAGGCCTCCACGAGTCTTTATGCAGCAGGTCTGTAGCAGGCCGCTGCCCTCCGACGAGGGCGGATGGAGGCTGAATGGACGGAGGACGCTGAGCTCCACTCTGACAGCACAAACAAGTGCAGCTTCAGGACAGAACCATGGATTTCTGGAGACTCTTCACTCCACATGTTGGTGTCTTTGATGATCAGATGAAGAACCGAAACATCCATGAGGTCTGAACGGCAGCACATCATCCCTCATGACTCCTTGTGATCGTCTGAATCAGCATTTATAATATTGTAGCTGCTCACAGGCCCTGCTGCAGACGTTCTACTGTTCACCTTCTTACAGCCTCTACAAACTAAACGCTCCTCACAC
>NW_007578998.1:118511-122317 GCF_000690725.1 Stegastes partitus
ACAAACAAAGGGACACATTTTAAATCATTCTGGATGAATTTGCGCTTCGTGTAGTGTTGAACAGTTCTTTGAGTCGTTCTGAATATTTTTAGAGTAATTTCAAACGTTTTCCAGTAATTCTGGACATTTTTCATGTCTTTTTTTTTTTTTAACAGTTTGTGAGTCATTTTGGACAAATTCTGAGAAACGTGCGACATCTCTGGTTTTAGACCACTGATGTGAACTCGTGTTCTGGCCGATTGGATCTGGAGGTTGAGGCGTCTCAGATCGATCCATCGGCCTCGTAGACAGAGCGAAGGCGTGCGACTGGCGTGTTGTCGGTTAAGCTGCAGATTACAAGCCTTCCTTCACTCACGTCTTCCTGCCGGTCAGTAGGCGAAGCGGGCGGCCCTAAGCCTGTCAGACGTCTTATCTAACTGCACGGCGGCATTACACGCTGACCGGCTTACAGGACAGCAGCAGGACAGACGGACTGTTTACTACCAAACTCGGATGAGTCGGGCGGATTTACAGATTCTGACTTCGTAGGCAAACTGCTGCCCGACCGTAAAGCCCGTCTACGGCAGCTGCTTCATTCACCGAACACGACCGAAGCCGTCGCCGGGGAGTTTAACCGCTCGGCAGCCATGTTGGCGCCGCCGCCTGGAGGCTAATCTGGGCTAACGAGACCACGGCAGCAACGAATACAAGTCAGAGCGAAGAAAGACCTTAAAAAGTTCTGATTTTAGCCCAAAATAGGAGAAGTTTAAACAAATAAAAACCTCTGAATCATACTGAAGAATACCGGTTTGACTTTTCAGAATGATTCTACTTGTAACAATAATAATAATAATAATAATAATAATAATGATGATGCTAATCCACATTAGCATTCGTTAGTTAATTAGGAGGAGTAGGGGCATCGTTGCTGCATCCCGGACTTGGCTCCGCCCAAGACAGCTGTGATTGGTCTAGAGAAGTACAACCACGTCCACTTTACTTTGCAGATTCTTTCCTGTAGGTTTATATTCCATATTCCTTATGTGGCACATGTATGAGTTTTACTTTGACACGTCACAAAGACGAGCAGCGGCTCCACTGTGGACGCTGAGGTCTTTATTTCCCGTTAAGTATTTCACACAGCTGTCTCCACCGTCGCTACAGGAAACAACAACNTGTAGAAAGATGTTCCACCATCATCAGTAGAAAGATGTTCCACCATCAGCCGTAGAAAGATGTTCCACCATCAGTAGGAAGATGTTCCACCATCATGTAGAAAGATGTTCCACCATCACATATAGAAAGATGTTCCTCCATCAGATGTAGAAAGATGTTCCTCCATGCTGGATGTATCTCCACCAACTGGCTCCTCTGTTCTCTGGTTCTGATCCGTGCTGCATGTATTTACTGACCCAGTAGGATGGGTTCTCCTCTGTTTTCCACCACACTTGTCTCCTGTGAGTAAATGAAGCCGTTGGGACGTTGAACATGTGACTGTTGGTCACAGCTGAGTCACTTCTGGCTCCTCAGTTCCCTGGACAGCAGAACTTAGGTCCTTATCTACAGACTGGGCTCATTACATTCGGCTCGTTTCTTTCTCATGGAACCGTGATGAGCTCAAGAAAGAAGAAGCTCAGATGTAATTTTAGCGATTAAAAACAACAACAACACGTCTTTCACACCTCCTGGCAGCTGTTGGGGTTCAGAGGCTTGAATGCTGCACAAAGAATCAGCACTTTGTGAAAGACCTGCTCTAAACCTTCAGTCTACGCTGCTGTGAATGTGGACCATAAAGACCGGACACCGGACCAGCCAGCCAAGCCTCTTTTTATCGCCGTAAAGCGCAGCTGCATGCAGCCCGTAAGGCGCTGCACGAGGTGTGGCCACAGTAAAAGTCCCACCTGCACCATGTATAATGCTCCATTCATCCGCCCTCGGCCCATCAGCCTGAGGAGAGCAGCCAGATGTTCCTCTCTGGAGTGACTCACCGACAGTCCTCTGGGGAAAACCTGAGACCTCCACTGGCCAGATGGGACGAAGGAAACCCTCAGAAAACCTCTGGGAGGAGCAAAACGAGTGATTCTGGTCTTTTAGTGACGAACCAGAGACTGTAAATCCACCTCCATCTTTCTCTTCCATTCTTCTCTGTGGACCTCCTGAAGACATCAGACGTCGCTCCTCTGCAGTGCGACGATTCTCAGACCAAACCAGCCTCATGTTAAACCTCCCAGCAGCAGATTCCAGATGTTTTCACTGCAAACTAAAGTCCTAAATGTCCCCAAAATGCCAAAATCATGAAGAAGAAGTTGAATTTCTTTGACTATTTGTTCATCGTGTCCAACATTCTCCAGTGTGGCTCTACACGCTGTAGATATTTTACTAGTTCTACTCTGATTCCGTGTTACGTCCCGTCTGCAGCCCAAAGTCGGAGAATTTTGGTTCCGAGCCCGTCGGTTGCAGTGGAGTCGGTCTGGGCTTCCTAGTTGCAGTAAGGAACGCAGAATTTTTGTTTTTTTACACAATCTGGTTACGACAAACCGTTTATTTATGGTGATTTAAAAAAAAAAAATGGAATAAAGGATTTAATAAACTCAGGAAATATTCGTCAACAGCTGGAAGCACTAAAGTCCAAAACAAACTGACCTTCTGCTCCTGAGTCAGATCACATTAGTTACTGGTGAGCACCGTTAACAGGTCTCTGCTTTTATTGCAGGACAGCTCACAAAATATCCCGATTTAAAGATGAAATTTGGTGGAAATCTGTGCGATTGTTGCCATTTTTACAGTCCGTGGTCTCCATTAATGATTCACTTTTCCTAATTAAAAAACAAACAAACTTGCTTGATGACGAGGATCAAAGATCCAACAAGTCCAGCTGGAGGATCAGACTCGTGATTAAAACGCTCTCATGCAGGACGGTGCAGCTCTGGAAGGTGGTTCTGGTGGAAACTACTTTGTCTCTCACCGACACGACCAGGACCAGCGGGTCTATCTGTTAAAGCAGCGCCTCACGTCCACCTGGTCGTTAATGCACCTGCGCATTTCCTGCAACCGCGTGTTAAAGTGCAGAGCTGGGCTGGAAATGCACGGTCACAAAATAACGAAGAGGAAAGTCCTCTAACTGCTAACGACGTCTGCTGCTGTGAGAAAAAAACACTGATCGAAGGAGAAAGAGGATTTAGTGTCGTGACTGCTGCATCTGAACCTCTAAAAAGCAAAAACACCGACTTCATCAGCTAAAGAAAACCCACAACGCCTCCGACTCCGCCAGCGGTCCAGCGTGAAGCCGGCTGACGTGAAGCTCCTGAAACCTTCTGGTCCATGTCAGAGCGAACCACTTCCTTTCCTGAAAGCCACTCATTTCCAGGTGACACTGAACCTCAGCGCCGGAGTGAGAAGAGATTTACGGAACCGAAGTTCTAAATGAGGAATTACGGCAAAACCACAAATCGCCTGGAGGTTTCTGTTTGGCGTCGCCGTGGCAACAGCCGGAGGAAGTTTTAATGAGCTCATTTTATGATGGAACGAGATCTGGACGGAGGAGCAGAACTCTAAGCTTAGGCCTGGTTCCCGCAAAACTAAAACCTGGAAAGTCTGTGTGATTTTTTTCCTTTTATTTTATACTGTGGACCAACTCTGAGGCCTTTTAGACAAATTCCAGGTATTTCTGGACAGTTTTAATGTCATTTTGCAGGATTTGAATTATTTTGCACAGATATGGCATTTTGCTATGGAGCAGTGAGAGCGCCACATGACCAAAATACATCAATAAAAGAATAATAAAACAAAAGTGGAAATAAAAAGAAGAACAAATAAAATAAATAATG
>NW_007578998.1:124812-127362 GCF_000690725.1 Stegastes partitus
TCAGAGCAGCAACTCAGAAGCTGAAAACGGTGAGTTTTGCTTCAGATTTGTGCCATGAGGCCTGCTCGGTTCTTTCTGCTGTTTTAAAATCCGTTCCTACGTTGTTGTTGTGCAGGGGCATCGCCACTGCATCCCGGGCTTAGCTCCGCCCACTATGGCTGTGACTGGTCCAAATAAATACAAACAACTCCACACAAGCTAAAGTGCTTTTCAGCCTATTCTTTTTTACTTTGTAATAGAAACTCGGGTTTGTCTGAGTGGCACTACGGACCTACTGCGACCTAAACCCTGAACAATAAGCACTCGTCTTTATTTAATCACGTCGAAGCTCAACTCCACAGTGTCGTGCTGCGATATACAACGACAGGCAGCTTGTCGAAGCAGAATAAACTATTTTGGAAGACAATTAACTGTTTCTATGATAAATAGTTGTATCTGCTGTAAAGCTGTGGATTTATTTCATCCCTTCAGCTCCAGCCTGAGCTGCAGGACGACCTCCGTCTCCATCAGGACTAAACCCGCCGATGATTCAGGACTTTCAGACGGCGCTCGCGGCTCTGCTCAGACTCCTAACGAGCAGCTCTCTGAAGCTCTCTGAAGAACCGGCCTCGTTGTCCAGCAGCAGCAGCGGGAAGCTTCCTCCCCTCGGCTCTCATCTGACTCTGGGCTCTGTTCGGCTCTGGCGTCGGATCGCACTAATCTTTCCAGGAGTTGCTATTCAGCGCGCCAGCTGGACAAAGGGAACAGGAAGCAGCTCTTCCCCCCTCCGAGAGAGAAGACAGGGAAAGAAGAGAAAGCTCCAGAAGAGCAGCTCTGAAGCTGACAGCAGATCAGCCGGAGCTGCTTCCTGACGACGCGACGGCTCGATCACGACAAACTGTTTGTGGGTTCTGCAGCAACGGCCCGGCTGGTTTTCATTTCTGTTGAAACAGCGCTCAGCAGCAGCTCAGCGGTCCTAATTCAGACGGTAACGTGCCATAAAAATAGAATTCTGTTTAAAAAATGTTGGACATGCGGCTGCAAGAGGCCCAGAAATAAGACTTCTGAAGACTGAGGAACGCTGTGGCGTCCAGAAGCTGCTAACAGAGAAAATAACTGCAAATAAGTTTTAAAGAACTAGATTTTAGTGGATTTACATATTTTATTTTATGAAAAGAACTAATTCCTAGCAGTGACGGTACAGATGTTTAATGTGGACATCATGTTTAGACTTTTAATATTTTTTAAAATATTTTTTCTGTGATTTTATCAAATATAATCTGTAAATTAACAAAACAGGAAAAATCTGTCTTCGTCCTTCATTTTGTAAAATCAGTAAGACACGATCCTATTGAGGATTTAAATACTTTTAAAAATTATTTTAATGTTTCGCTGATTTAAATACAGATATTAAAACACTGTTAACCAACTAATTATATTGATTATTATCTTAAATTTAACAGAAATCTTCAAAAAAAAAAACAAATCTGAGAAAAACCTTAAAAACTTAAAATTATATTAAACTAATTTGTTTGTTGAATATACTATAAAATAAAACTTGAAAAAATATATAAAATGAAATACAAACATATTACATAGCTGGATTTATTTATAAACAACTTATTATGAAATTGAACATTTTTAAATACAATAAATTAAATGTATTATATTATTTATAATTATATTCAGACATTTTAACTATAATATAAAAAGTGTATAATTGCTTAATAAATTAAGTACAATTATATGATTATATTCTACATTTTTAAATATATTTTTAAAAAATAAAAAAAGGTTCAAAATTTTATTTATAAAATACAATTATATTATATAATTATATTTATGTATGTAATAAATATTTTGTAAAAATTAGTTTGAAACTTCAAATAAAATGACATCATATATTCATATTAATACATCTTAAAAAGTAGGATGACTTGTCGTTAACTTGTCGTTAACTTGTCGTTAACTTGTTGTTAACCAGCTAACCGTCGTCTGAACCACTAACAACCTGCAGCTCAACCGTCTGTCTGCTCCAGAGCTGCAGCAGAACAGAACCGGGCCTGTGAGGCGTCGACGCTCCACAGTGACGCTGAGCTGAGCAGAACCGGAGCCAAAGCTTTGGTTCTGCTCCAGCTGGCTGCTCTTCAGACCCAACGCTCCTCCAGCGCTGGCATTTCCTCCAGTTCCTCCTCTCACTTCTCCATTTCACTGCTCCGCTTACGTTCATGAACTCGTTCTGCCGTCCGTCGCTCAGGAACCGGGTTGATTCTGATCCGACCTGGTTCCTGACGGACGCGTTTGATTGGATGCTGCGTTAAAGCAGCTTGAAGCCAGCGAGCAGCTTCTGTGTTTAATTGGACTTCTTAACCTTCTGACCCGCTCTGGAGGAAACAAACGCTGCTGCTGCTTCAGTTTGGATCAAAGTCTCCAGAACTTTTCTACGGTTCAGTTTTAAACTTCACTCTACAACAGAAATGACCGTTGACGAATGACGGCCGATGTTTATATTTTATTTTATCATGGTTGACATGTAAACTAGCTTCTGGTGATTTTTACTGGTTATTATCT
>NW_007578998.1:127473-132910 GCF_000690725.1 Stegastes partitus
AGTGAAAAGGAAATGATTTAACTCTTATATTTTACTAACACAATTCTTTATCTTAAATTAATAATGAAAGTTTAAAACTTTTAAAATTGTAATAAATCTAATTAAATTATATTAATGTTTTTTATATATTATAAAATAAAAGGTAAAAACCTAAAAATGTCATAAATTAAATAAAAAATATATCATGTAATTATATAAATAATTAAACTGAAAAAAGAACATTTAATGGTGCAGTGAAAAGGAAATGATTTAACTCTTATATTTTAGTATTACATTATATCACATCACATCACATTATATTATATTATATTATATCACATCACATCACATTACATTACATTATATTATATTATGTTATATTATATTCAATGAACTGTTGTCCGTCACTAACGCAGCAGCTTCCTGCACTTTTAACGTTTGTATTTTTATAAAACGTTCGATCATCCTCCAGAAGCGTTCACACATACAAGCTTTTTTTAATTAAAAACACTCAGCGGAGGAGCCTGGAGAGAAGGTTTAGACGGGAACCTTTCTCTGGACCTCTTCACAACGCTCTCATTGGTTATGTGTGAAACGGGCCGGAGCGCTTCAGGGCCCAGGGCCAGAACCGGCGTGAGAAGAGCCGACGGCGGGTCTGTCGCTCTGCTGTTTACTAAACAGGACGCTGGGAAGCTCCAGGCTGGGACGAGTCCGACCGCCGGCCCGGTCAGAGGATGGAGCTACGACCCGTCAGAACACGTTAACACCAGCCGAGTCCAAGAACACGGTTAAAACCAGGACGATCCAAAGCACACGAGGGAACCACCGCTGTAAGGTGTTTTATTTGACTTCAGGTTGTAAAGGCTCAACGTTTATGTTTCCTTCTGCAAATCATGGCTGTGCCATTAGCCTAGCTTAGCATCAAGGCTAACAGGAAATGCATCGTGTGTGAAGCCACAGACACTGAAATGTAGAAGAATCATATTGGAGACATCACCAGCGAGCAAAAGCCCTCCTCATAGATTACCGTAATGTCTGGACTATAAGCCGCTACTTTCTTCACACGCTCTGAACGCTGCGGCTTAAGTTTTACGAATTAGCCTCGAGACCAAAGTGACGTCGAGAGCGACAACGACAGATAGACTGAGGAAGTGTGTGACGAAGGAATTCTGATTTTTATTTCCTTAACCAGCCGTGTTACAGGCGTTGCTCAGAAAAAAGCCTCTACGGTACGTATCTGTGTATGTCACCGCTACGGATTTAATTAAAAGCTAAAACATCTTCCTGTGTAAATATCTCATGTTCCAACGTGGACACCTGCAGCCTGTATATGTACACACCTGGTTGTTAAAGTCAGTGGGTGTGGCTTATATTCAGGTGAGCTCATAGTCCGGACTTTACGGTAAATAAAACCAACAGTAATTGTTAAATTTGAACCCTCTGAACGTCAAAATGAGCACAGAAAGCATGTTATCTTGAAACAAAATGGTAATAACAGCTAATAAATACACCGTTTGTCAGCCTGAAACTATAAAAACAGGAAATAAATCATCCCTTCATTCTACATGTGTGAAACAACCGGGTGGAGAAACCGCATTGTGAAGAAAACTAAACATTAAGCAACTGTCAGCGCGACGAGACGCCGCGGCTGACTCAGCTGTGAGCGACAGTCACGGGATGAAGATTCAGTTTGTAGGTTTGTGCAGCTGATGAGCAGACAGGAAACGATGTGCCTGCTGATGAAGCGACTCCTGAGACTCCAACAGCGAGAAAAAGAAATTAAAAAGCAGGAATTCTCTCCGGGTGACTTAAATTGGAAATAATTAATCGCTCTAAATCAAGTGGGGTGACTTTATTTTATTTGCTAATCGATCAAATGTTAAATTTAGTTTGTTTTTTTTAAAAGCGAAAATGCTTAAAAATCAGTTATTTGTGGCAGAACAACATCAGGAGCCTTATTTTTTTTAAATGTTCCAAGATAAGACAAGTTTTATACGCGTCACAGAAACACTTTAATCCGAATGAGTTTCGTCAGAATTACAGCCTTTATCAGAAACTGTCAGATTGTCAACTTTCCAACAGCCCATGAACTCATCACGAGCGCTGCAAAGTTCCATCGTAAATACAAACTAAATCGTCTCATTTTTTTAAAAAAACAAATCACCAAAAATAAAGTAATTCCTTTATCCAGATTCTGCAAAAAACTACAAATTCTGAGCTCCTCTGAGACACCAGGAAGACATCAGCGAGCCAGCTGTGACCAACAGCCATGTGACAAAAATTCAGAGAGTTTTTGGCTGAACTGAAGTCTATTGTTCTGATTAATGGCATTAAAATGGGATCACACAACACCAGAGTTCTGTCTGGTCGTCCTGTTTCCATCCAGGACTTCATACTGCAGTGGAAAAACTAACTTCCGACTAGAAAACAGATCAGAGGGAAGCGTGACAGCCGAGCCGCTCTGCAGGACGTCGGTAGTAAAATCCATATTGTGTAATCAGAGTTCTGCTCATCACCGACCCGCCCTGCAGCGCCTCCAGCTCCGGCCACCAACCCTCGGCTCGTCCGCCTCACTCACACCAAACCAGATTAAATCATCCAGACCACATGCACGCGTCGCTGCGCTGCAGAGGAATCGTCCCACATCCTCCGACACGTTTAAAGCGTCGGCTCTTCGTCCTGGACGCCGGTTCCTCCAGGAGCACCAGCAGCCACAACAGCTCCGTACGCTGACGTCTAAGCCTTGTTGTACACTCAGACCAACAGTGACTCGACTATCAGAAAACGGTCTTGTGCTGGGGACACGACTCTGGGACTAACCGACGGTCCCTGAACGCCTCACATGCAGGCGGCTGTAGATGCTGCGTTCCGCCCAAACAGCCATGAGACCAGAACTCGAGTTGGGCATCGAGACCTGGTGAAGGAGCTTTAGCTCTGGTTCCAAACCAACCGTCACGTGTTGGGCTTCAGAACCGCTGACGCTCTGGACCGTAGAGCCACACGTTGAGTTTGTTGAAGCAGAACATCATGAGTCCAGGTGGAACCGCCGTGGACCACGACGAGCTCTCAGAAGCAGAACTTAGCAAAACAACCACAACAAAACGATGTTCTACCAACAGAACAGCGTGAGCAGCACGTTCAGAACCACTGAGGAGCGGTGAGACGTCTCCATCGGTCCTCTGCTGCAGCGTTCAGGCAAACAGACGATAAATCTGAAGCGTTGTTGAAGCGTCCCGATCAAATGAGTGCACCGGGCAACGCTTGTGGCAGATTAAAGTGCAGCGAATTTAAGAAACCAACCACAGAACCAGATGAGGACTGAATGGATCAGACTGAACGGTCAGATCTGAGCTCACAGCTTCCATAAACTGGATAAAACCATCTGAACGTGAAATGAGTGTTTGTTTAGAACCGATCAGCAGAATCGTCTTTATCTGTTTTCCACATTTCTAAACTTTAATAACTCAGTCCACGGCGTCCGTGTGTCATCGTGGGACGCCGACGTCGAGACAAAACAAAACTTAAACCTTCAAACGTGTAGAAAACAAAAGTAAACCAGAAACATCCACCAGCACTGAAGGTACCGGACGATGGACACAGGCTGGGATTAACGTCCAGATTCTCAGAACTCGGCATGTTCTGGACGAGCAGCAGCTGAACGGTTGCATCAGGAGGAAACAGTGCATGAAGGTCAGGGTGTTCCCTCACAGCCAGCGTGCGACTGTAGCTGCATCGACTCACCGACCACCATCAGCGTGAACTCGAAGCCCCTCTTCACCGACTTGCGGTAGACCTGGTTGGGGAGGTTGGCGAAGCCCACGTAGCCCTCCAGGTTCCGCTGCTGGATGCAAACACACAAACACAAAGACACGTTTTCAGTTAAACGGCAGGACAAACAAGAGGAACACAGAACAGGAGCTCTGAGGACGTGAAGCTCGACCGCCTCGGTGTCATGAACCTGCAATTAGCGTTTTTGTTTTTTTGTTTTTCTTTAAGCGAAGCGCGAAAAACGGAGGGAAACGGGACGGGGGGGAAGCGAGGCGATGAACGAGGCCGTCCTACGTGCTGAATCGTGTCCACGGAGTCCATCCTGCAGCTGCTCCGGCTACCTCCTCATCTCTGACATCTGACAGACGTCCAGCGATGTCCCGGAAACGCCATCGATCTGCAGCCGCTCGGCCTCCAGCAGGCATCCAGCCCACAAAACGCTGCAGCACGAGGGTTTGGACCCGACCAGAGCCAGAGTGTTCAAACATGTTCCTCTGCTTTGGTGAAATTTGAAACTGGACGCAATAAACCAATAAATCTGCTAAAAACAAACACAAAAAAATATGGAATTTGGGGGAAAAGGTGTCAGAAAACTGTAATAAATAGAAAACAGAAGTCCTTCTAGAGGAAACCTATTATTTACTCATAAATACGTCGAGAGATTGAGAAGCAAAGCGACTAAAAACTGATTAAAATGACCTCAAACATACCAGATGAGATTAAAAATGTCCACAGAAGCTAACAAACCGACGACAACGACATGAGAAAGGACCGCAAAGAGACAAAAACACCCGAAACAGATAAAAACGACGACGGAGGAACCGAAACAGGACGCAAAACAACCGAAGGGAGACGGAAACCGAAGCAAATGATTTAAAATGACCTCAAACATACCAGACGAGATAAAAAGTGACCACACAGACAGAAAACGACACAAAACAGACGCAAAGGGTGCACAACAGAACACCAGAGAGACGTGCAAAACCATCATTAGAAATAAAAAGATCCAAAACAGCGACAGAGGGACGCGAGAAACCAGCCGAAAATGAACACGTTAAGATGGAAAACCAGCAAAAAAGAGGCTCAAGTTACCGAAAATAAAAAGTAAACTGATGAGAAACGAGCACGACGACGTGAAGATCAACCAGAGAGCTGCAAAACAAGGTGTCAGAAAAAAGTAGAAAACTAATAAAAAGATCATAAAAATCCTTATAGAGGAAATCTATTGTTAATATAATTATTTAGTGTCTGTAATTCAACAAATCTTTAAAATTCTTTCACCACTTTCATCCTGATAGAATCGTTTTCCAAAAACATCACACGTCGATTTAAATGCTGCAGAATCATTTTAATCTTACAGAAACAACAACAACTAAATATTAAATCCACTTTATTCCACGTGTCCTGATGACCGGTTTCACACCACGTGTGGTCCAAACGGAGCTGAAACCAGAATCTGTGTTCCTGCGACAGTCAGAGGTTTGCAGGTTTCACACCAGCGGAGGAGGTTCTGACCACACGGACGGCAGGAAGCGATCCATTGGCCTCATCGACGCTCCACAAACTGGCCCGGAGCTCTTTCCACCACTTCCACGTTTGGGCCGCCCACATGAGAGCTCGGTTACATAAACCGTGAGAGCTGCAGGTAGAACCGATCAGCTGGAGCAGAACCAGGACGAAGCAGCGTGAA
>NW_007578998.1:133746-142011 GCF_000690725.1 Stegastes partitus
CCGCTGCTGAAGTGACAGAATGAACAAGCTGCACACAAAGCGAGGACAGACGCACCGAGTCACGGACCCAAACGTGTCGATGGCGTCTTCTAACGGGACACAAAGACACAAAAACAACCACAAAACAGTCGAATAAAGCCCCAAAACAGACACACAAAACCATTACAAGGAGCATCAAGACCAAAAAGATGCTAAACAACAACACAGAGTGTCACAACAGAGACGACAATCAGATGAAAAACTGACAAAAACACACAAAACTACTACAAACAGACGCAAAGCAGCCAAAGAAAGGCACAAAACAAACACACAAAGTGATTACAAGACATAAAAAGAACACAAAGGTGCAAAAGAAATGAAAGTAGAGACAAAAAAATGACCACAAAGACATACAAAAGGACCAAAAAGAGGCATCAAACTAACAAAAAGACACAAAATGACCACAACCAGATGTAAAACTGCCAAAAAGAGGCACAAAACAAACACACAAAACCATCCCAAGAAGCATCAAGACCAAAAAGATGCAAAACAACAGCTGAGAGACACAAAGCGATGCCAAATGAAACACACAAAGATTTAAAATGACCACAGAGGCTGACAAACCGACGACAACGACACGAGAAAAGACCACAGTGAGACAAAAACACCCGAAAGAGATGAAAATGACGACAACAAAATGCAAAACAGCAACAGAGCGACACAAAAAGGTCCCAAACCAACCAGAGAGACTCACAAAATGAACACATTAAGATGCAAAACCGGCAAAAAGAGACACAAAATAGTGAAAATAAAATGCAAACTGATGAGAAATGACCACGATGACGTAAAGATCAACCAGAGAGGTGCAAAACAACCACAGAGACGTGAAAACACAGAATGACAACAATAAGACTCCAAATCAACCAAAGACAACCAACAAAAAACAGCCACACACAATGGGGAAAAAGATTTATGCGAAGTAAGATGATCAAAAACACATGCAAAACACCAACAGAGAAGGAAACAAACCAAAATCTAACACAAAAAGACAATATTAGGATGAAAAACTAACAGAGCTTCAATCAAGACCAGCCTCGGTTCAAAAAACTGTCATTTTAAGGACTCATGAATGCGCCGTCTTGTATGTGATCATCCTGTAAGCTACACGCAGAAAAGAGGCGTGATTCAATTAAAAAACGACGGCAATGACTATAAATATACCTTGTTTGCTCAAATTTATGAAGCCGAAGTTATTAATAGGCTGTGTTGCTTTTGTAGAAGGTGTGAAGGATGTTTTATTTAAAGCCATGTCTTTGTAAACAGCTGAAATATCTTAAAAGGAGCGGATTGTAAACGGAGTTCGGTGTGCAGTGCTATAGTCCGTACTGGCAGGGACCAGGATGTAGAGGAACCGTTAATTTGGGTATTTCTAATAGAAGGATGTGTTGTGTTCTCTATGCCGAAGTTATCAGTATACTGTATTGATTATTCATGAGGTGTGAGTGATGCTTTAGGAAAGGACTAGTCTTTGTAAATAACTCAAACATCCTTAAACAGGCGGATTGTTAACGGAGTTCGGTGTGCAGTCCTCGCAGGGGACCAGGATGCAAAGGAAAGTTGCAGCTATAGAAATATATGTTGTTTTCTCTGTGCCGAAGTTATCAATGGACTCTACTGGTTTTCAAAAAAGGGTGAGTGATGTTTTATTAAAAGTGATGTCTCTGTAAATAACTAAGACATCATTAAAACGCGCGGACTGTTAAGGGACTTTGGTGTGCAGTCCAAAACCAGCAGGGACCAGGATGCAGAGGAACGGTTAAAAAAGGGCATTTTTAGAGGCAGATACTGAAATATACGTCGTTTGGTCTATGCCGAAGTTATCAGCAGACTAAATCAATTATACTCAAGGTGTGAACTATGTTTTACGAAAAGTTATATCTCTGTAAACAACTAAAATATCCTAAAACAGGCGGATTGTTAACGGAGGTTGGTGTGCAGTTCTCCTGGTCGGTAACAGCAGCAACCAGGATGAAGAGAACCAGTTTAAAACCGGTTTTAGTGGCTGTTAATTAAATATATAATGTTTGGACTAAGCCGAAGTTATCAATAGGCTGTACTGAGTTTCCAGAAGGTGCAAGTGATTTTTTATTAAAAGTTGAGTCTCCGTAAACATCTAAAATATGCTGAAAACGGGCGGATTGTTAACGGAGTCTGGTGTGCAGCCCTCCAGTTGGACCCATCAGGCTGCAGGACACAGCGGGACGGTTGCTAATCAGATTTTACTGAACATATCCGGCAGCAGGATTATAAAAGGATTTTTATTTCTGTGTTTGTGTGGAGAAGCGGACTTACAGCGATGCTGGGAACCGCAGTCTCTGGTCGCTCGATCATCGTGCTGCTGCCTGTCACCACCCAGCCTGCGACGGACGGAGCCTCGGCGACTCACCGAAAACCACGAAGCGGGCACAAACACGCAGCTTCGCCCGCAAACAAACCGCAGAGTGGCGCAAACAAAAGGCCGCGGAGAGCGTGTGATGGCCAATGAATGAGGTTAAATTACATATGGCCGCTGACGGACGCTGCTGGCAGATGGAGCTCCGCGAAGAAAAACGCTCCAGCGGCCGTTTGTTCTCGGCTGGAAAAAACACCGGAATTACAGGCGGCTGCATCCGCCGGAGACTTTCACAATAAGACCACATGTTGCGGATCAGATCTTGGAACTTTCTGATTTTTATTTTTGTTTTTTTAATCCAAAAACACTCTTTCTGGAAATGTCTGATTAAATCAAATGACAAAAAAACAAAATTACATTCAGAGATTTAAAACAAAAACACAAAAACGACAAAACATGACAGAAAATCAGGTCAAAACACATAAAATTATCTCACAGAGAGCACGGAAATGACAGAAAGATGAGTTATGACTAAAGATAATCCCAAAACAAACACAAAAAGACCAAAAGTGACCAAAACAAATGTGGTAAAGTGTATGTAAAAAGTAAAATAACCTCAGAGAAACACAAAACAAACCAAAAAAATCAGCAAAACAACTGCTATGACAGCAAAACTGACAGAGACACAAATTACCCTGAAGAGATGCAAAACAAACACACACAAAGACAAAAAGTGACAGAAATGTTGTCAAACACGCATGAAAGAACCAGGATGAGGGCAACAATGACAGAAATATGAAAAATGACCACAAAGAAACACAAAACAAACACAAAAAGACAAAAAGTGCTAAAAATAGTGAGGTAAAGTTTATGTAAAATGTAAAATGACCAAAGCAACAGCAGCAAAAACTACCACAAGAAGCTAAATTAGCAAAGAGACACAAAACAATCAAAACACAAAATGACCAAAAACAGCTGAAAAATGAACGTGGAGACACAAAATGACCACAACGAAAAGCAAAGCAAACACACAGAAAGACAAACGGTAACAAAAACGAGGTCAAAAACATGTAAAATAACCTCAGAGAGGACAGAAAGATTAAACGTGACCACAAAGGATCACAAAGCAAACACACAAGAGACAACAACCTGAAAACTGTTGTTGAGCTGCTTGTGAAACAAACAAGCACCAAAAGAGACAAAACTAAACAGAAAGAGACGCAAGAGACGCACAAAGAGATCCAAAACCAACAAAGACACAGAAAATAACTAAAAAGAAACATCAGAAGACACTGACAGACACACAAAGACATTTAAAACAATTATCAAAAGCAAAAAAAGAAAATAAAACTGATGCAAAACGACGACACGGTGACGAGAAATTACCACAAAGAGACAAAATTCAACCAACAAAAGACGCAAAACACCAACAGAGACACACAGACTGAAGTCACTGTGACAGAAATGGTCCTTTTGTGCGCACTGTTGCACAATTGAGCTTCAAATATGCACAAAAACTCCAAGCGTGCGTTTGTTCTGATTAAAAGCTTAACAGAGGCCGCAGCAGGTGAATATTTTGAAACTCCACCCACCTCACTTCCGCTCTGCTGCCTGCTGTTTGCGTTCAGCTTGACCAACCTGCGAGCGGCTCCGATCCGGTTTCCTATTGGACCAACTGATGGAGTGTGTGGCGCCTTCAGGGGCTGCGGGAGAAACCGTGCTGCGTTCACAGACCAACGTTCTGACACAGATGTCGTTGTTTCAGGTGTGAAGGTTCGCTTCATGACGAACAGAAGCCTGTAAATCAGATTTAATACCAGTTTAACGTCATCGTTCTTCGTCCTGGTCTGAGCAGAAGGTTTGTGCTGAATGGTTTTTCTTCAGTGTTTCTCAGCTTTAATCATGAATGAAATTCAGGAGACCGAAGTCTGAGCAATGTTTCCAGCTCGAAAGGCAAGCAGCTGAAAATGAAATCAAATCAAATAATTACACATAACAAGAACAAAGAGACACAAAACATGTCCAGAATGATGAAATAAGGCAAGAAATGACCACAAAGAGACACGAAATGGGTAAAAAAAGACAACAAATAACAACAAAGAGGCACTAAATAATTAAAACAGACTAAAAAAGAAACAGAATCACCACAAAAGAGACACAAATTGGGTACAAAGACGCACAAAATATCTAAAAGAGACACAAAAAAACAAAAGAAAAAACACAAAATGACCAGATAGAGACACAAAATAACAACAAAGAGGCACAAAACACGTCCAAAATGATAAAATAAGGCAAGAAATGACAGCAAAGACGCACAAAATAATTAAAACAGATGAAAAAGAAACAGAATCACTACAAAAAAGACACAAATGGACAATAAAGAGACAGATAGTGGTGACAAAGACACACAAAATGAGGAATCAACTGTCTCAGGGAGCTGTGGTGAGGATCCACAGCAGCAGCACGGCGCCACCTGCTGACCTGCAGCTGCATCAGCTCTGAACAGCTCAGAATCAGAATCAGCATCAGAAGCTTTTCATTGCCCAGCGAGTTCTCACACACAAGGAATCTGCCGTGATGAGTGAGTCTGGGGCGTCACAGTAACAAGACAAGTCAAAAGTATAAAAGTACTACGTAGATCAAAAGTACTATGAGAGCAGAAATAAGCCACCTGGTAAACTAGGAAACAGTTCAAGTACGATACAGTATTGCACATGAAGCTGAAGGATTTACAGAAGAAGCTGCTCCGGTGCCGGGATGTTCTGGTGCTTAGAGACCCGAAGCAGCAGGTCACAGAGGTGGTGACCTGGGTGGGAGGAGTCGGAGAGACTTTTCCTGCCCTTTTCCTCACTCTGGAGGAGTACAGGTCCTGGAGGGAGGGCAGGGGGGCACCCATGATCCTCTCAGTGGTCCTGACTGTCTGTTGCAGTCTCCTCATGTCTGATCTGGCAGCAGAACCGAACCAGACAGTTAAAGACGAGCACAGGCCAGACTCAGTGACTGCTGAGTAGAACTGAGTAGAACTGTTTCAGCAGCTCCTGTGGCAGGTTGAACTTCCTCAGCTGGTGGAGGAAGTTCAGTCTCTGTTGGGTCTTCTTCACCACAGAGTCTATGTGGGTCTCCCATCTCCGGTCCTGGGAGATGGTCGTGCCCAGGAACCTGAAGGACTCCACAGCAGGCACAGTGCTGTTCAGGATGCTGAGGGGGAGGGGTGCAGGGGGGTTCCTCCTGAAGTCCACCATCATCTCCACTGTTCTGAGCGTGTTCAGCTCCAAGTTGTTGTGACTGCAGCAGACAGCCAGCTGCTCCGCCTCCTCTCTGTAGGCATCACCGTCCTGGATGAGCCCAACAACAGTGGTATCGTCTGTGAACTTCAGGAGCTTCACAGAGGGCTGTGAGGAGGTGCAGTCACAGCTCACAGTTAATAACAAAAATCAGAAGGAAGGTCTCAGAGGAAGTGAACTTTTTTCAACCTGCGACAAATAGCACAGCGAGAAGTATCATATACACAGTATGTGAGTTTATACATGAGTACACACGAGAGTGTGTTCATGAGTGCACACGAGCATATTTAGTCTGAAGTCTTCTTTTCGATTTATCATCATTTTGATTAGTTTCACAAACAGTCATACCTGGTGTACCGCGCAGTGAAATGTTTTGTGCACCTGTTCCACCCCGAAACAACGTTAAAAAGATGAAGAAGAATGAAGAATAAACACACAAGAAATATACATATATATACATATATACATATATCCATCCATCATCTCTACACCTTCATCCTCACCAGGGTCATGGGGGGCTGGAGTCTATCCCAGCTGACTCAGGGTGAAGGCAGGTTCACCTGGACAGGTAACCAGTCTATCACAGGGCTACACTTAGAGACAGACAACCAAGCACACTCACATTCACACCTACGGACAATTTACAATCACCAATTAACCTCAGCATGTTTCTGGACTGTGGGAGGAAGCCGGAGAACCCGGAGAGAACCCACGCTGCACGGGGAGAACATGGAGACTCCACGCAGGAAGATCCCGGGTGTCCTCACCGGGACGCCAACCGGCGACCGTCTAGCTGTGAGGCCACGGTGCTAACCACCGATCCACCTGCAGCCACATTGATAATGTGCAAAACAGAATTCTGACAATCGTCCAGCAGTTCACAAACCAGTTTTATTGAAGCCGACAGCCTGCAGCTCTGAACTGAAGCAACGATCAGCTGCTCTACCAGCTTATTCCTGAGGAGAACAAAAACGTACGACTTCCTGACAAACTCTGCACACAAACTGTTTATATTAACATATTCAGGATGAAGAACAATTTTCTTTTATGTACACACAATGATCATCATGGATTTTAAACCTTTTCATGTTCAGCAACACATCAAGCTACAAAACCTGCTCATCTATCAAACAGCGCTCCATGGCGGGTCGAGCCCTCTGCTCAGCACAGCTCCAGGTAAAACCTCGAGCTGATCACTGACGGATTCTCCGGTTGTTGCTCAGGGCCTCCGTCAGTCTGCTCTGCATGATCTCCTTGGTGGAGTACAGAGGCAGCTCCAGCACCGAGCTGCACGTGTGCGTCTCAGGATAATATCGGTCGTGGTCGAGGTTCTGGACGTATCTTTGTCTGATGATCATCGTGATCTTGTCCTTCCCGAGGATGGGCACCTGTTCAAACCCCGTCACAAACCCTGGCGGAGGGAGAAAGTCGGAGTTATTGAGGAACGTAATGCAACAAAAGTCAGTAACCTTCCATTACTCATGTGATTTCATTGTCAGTTCTTTATTTTGAGTGACAACACTCATCAAAAGCACCAGAGATTCTTCAGACGACTCTTCAGCTCTTTGTTGGAGGGTTACGTTGCTCCATCATAAAAACACCCCAAAGGTGTTCAACTGGATTCAAGTGGGACCACATACTTCTGTTTGTGTGAGTCTGTGTTTGTGACATTCATGGAGCTTCTAGAAACATCACCAACACCTTCTGCCCTCATGCAGCCCCACATCATGATGCTCCACCTCCGTGCTTCACTGTCAGGACCATGCATCCACTGTGGTGGTCCTGGTCAGGTTCACACCAAACATCTGGACTCCATCTGATCATTTATTTGTTTTATCATCCTTGAATTTTCTCTTTAAAATACCCCCACAAGACAAACAAATACTCAGTATCTTAACTTTCCACGTCTGTGTTTTGCGACTATCCGACTGAAGTGATCTGAGGCGATACAACAATGCTGGCTCTGCTCTCTATGTTAAAGTCAGGAACAATACTCACAGAGGAAAGCCTTCTTCTGATTCTCACTGAGTTCTTCAAAAACCTCCCAGAACATCTGGACAGTGGGGTAGTTGGCGTGGAACTCCCCCTCATACCTGGTGTTCTAATCCCAGAGAAACAGACCATTACGAAGACGTAGAATGTTCACAGCAAGCACACGAGATTGTGATAAATCAGGGAAAATGAAACCACCAGGAGCTCTTGTTCTGGACCCTACCTGCTTCAGCTTCTTCCAGTCCTGGAAGTGTTTGCCCACCATCACCTCCTGCAGCTCCTTCGGCCTGAACAGCTTCACCAGATCCCGCTCACACACCTGGAAGAAGCCTCGTCTGAACGCCTGGAACGCCGGCTCCACCGATGTGTTGAAGGCGTGATTCACGTAGGCCTCCACGAACTCCCTCCTGCTCAACAGAAAGACGCAGTAGAAGAACAAGGAGGTCCAAACATCATCAGCTGCTCTTTATCTAAACAGTCGAGTGGAGCTGGTGTCAAGTCAGACACAGTTCAGGAAGTGTGCTGCTGCACATGTCTGTGAAGATTCTCAGTCATCCAGGTCATGGTTCTTCTCGTAGATTAATCGTAGCAACTGGACCTGCTTAAGTTCCTTGAAGA
>NW_007578998.1:142419-144998 GCF_000690725.1 Stegastes partitus
ATGTTGGTTCTAGGTGTCGGTTCTATATGTTGGTTCTTTTTTTAGTTTGTAAATACAAAAATTCCCCGGTCTGAAAACAAATTGTGCCAATTCAGGCAAAATATTTTACAGAACCTAGTTTTGGGTCCCAAATAAGAAATGAGTAAAACCTCTGAACACTATCTGAGGCGCTGCAGCGACACATTTCCTGACTTCTGTCTGATGCTGGCACAGAATGACTCGAGTAAAAAATGGTTCTTACTTGTTTTGACTCGTCACCGGCTTTTCAGGATTCTTCGGATCGAGGTCGACCTCTCTCCCGTCCCAGTAGATCTTTAAACAGAGAAGAAGACAGTGATGACCACGGCTTTGATAGAAGAGTTACTGATCGTCTGCAAAGCACCTACCAAAAAGTACATGTACAGGTCTTTAAAGTCATCGTCGGAGTAGTCGTCCAGGGTGGACTGCAGACTCCTTCAAACAGAGAGCACAGTGTGTTAACGGACGGTCGGAGGGCTGAAGTAGGAACCTGGATGGTCTGATGTTCACTCACTCCCCAACAGTCGGGCTGAACTCGATCATATCCTCCAGCGAAGGCTTCACTCCGAGCAGCTTCTTGAACAGAACCAGCGGGAACGGCAGGTAAATGATGTGCTGGTTGTACAGGGCGAGTCCACACAGAACCCCGAACAGGTAGAACCGCTGGTCCTCTGGCGCCGCCTGAAGTCAGATCAGAAATCAGTCCCTGAATACAGAACTGGTGAATCTGAGCTGAACTGAATCAAAAAAAGTGGGTTAAAGTCTTACTGTGGAGGGAAACCAGGCCAGCGTTCCAGAGTCGTTGAACGTGAACATCCCAGATTCTGCTGAGACCATCTCGTGAAAAACTTCATAGAAGAAGTCTTTCACGTTGAGGTTGTCCAACGTAAAGACTTCATCAAAATAGACCTGCAAGAGCGAAAGGGCACAAACTCACAAAGGGTAGCTAAACAATGAAGTGTTGTGAAATGAACCTCGCTGTGTTTACCGCCAGCGGCTTCTTGTAGTCGTTGTGATCAACAGCAGCCAGTTCTTTAAAGGTGTCCTCCAGAACGGACGCTCGCCTCAGCACCAGCTCACAGTATTCATAGTAACCATCAGTAGGGCATCCAAGACTCCAAAACAATTCAAAGAGTGCATCAGGAATGTCTACTGTCTGGAACACAAATTTCACACAGTTTATTGTGTTGTGCAAAACAGGATTCCTGTAAAGTCGTAATGATGCTTCCGCTACCTTGCTGTAATTAGCATTCCAGTCAAAAACCAGTTTCTTTGACTGCAGGTCCATCACTATCGGGAAGTTACCAACAACGAGAGGCTGAATACCGACCGACTACCAAGAAAGAAAAGCACAAAGGTCGCTTAGGGTCAACAACACATGACAACCATCTAAACATGGACTCTTTCATGTTGTTCACATAAATGTGAGGAGACCGAGTGACCAGTGAAACAGAGCCACAAGGCTTCAGCTCACCACGAGTCGATACCGCGACCGCCAGAGCAGGAGGTCGCCACGGAGAAAGCCTCGGCTAACCGACAAGTAGAAATCGCTGTCCGGCATCCTCCGAGACTCTGCAACCCTGCTGTTGGCCTTGAAAGGAAACATTTGCTTGGCTTTTTATCCGACTTTATGAGGTAAAACGCTGACAGAAAGGTTGATTCTGTATAAAAGTGAGCAGGATACTAACATTGTACATGTACTGGAGGACTTGAAGCAGGTTTCTGACTCCGGACTTGTAAGGATCAGGCTCAGAGGTCAGGATGGCCGAGATGGCCTGCTTCCACACCGTCACATATCGAACCATGGAGGAGGGCGACAGCGACGACCACCAGTCCCCTGAAAACACAGCACGGAAGTTAGCAAGCATGAACGTCACCATTCTGTTCAACTTTAAACTCCAGAGACCTGGAGGAACCCGTACTTCTGCTTTGAGAAAACCTGAATATGGAATATGGAGCACGCCACAAGAAATATTCTTCTGTGTGGTTTTATTCCATAAAAATTCCCTCAGAATCAGTTGATTTTTTACAAGAACTTCAGTATATTTTAATGAAGCCGCGCTTTTTCCTTCATAACATGAATATTTTCAGAGACCTTCTAGTACATGGAGGTGGGTCCAAATTTCACACTTTTTATTTAACACATTTGAGCTGAATTAAAAGATGAAACCAAACAAATCCAAATCACAAAATGTCTCCAGCAGAGGCTGAATTTAAAATTATTTGTCCTTGAAAATGGAAAAAAGGGCAACATTTTCAAACACGAATGAAATTGTGGCATCAGAAGGTTCCTGTCAGTGTATGTACAGTCGAGAACACAAGTTTCCATAAACTAGTAAAGACCACGTATATCATGTTGGTCTTGAGCTTTCAGTGACTCCTACAACTCTCCATTTTCCATCATGGAATCACTGAAACACGTCACAAATCAAAACAATCGGGCATTTTGTTTTTTCCCTTGATTTCTTAAAGGTCCTCTGAAAATATGATAAAATCTGCTAGGTCCAAAATATCCTGAGTGGTTCTGATTGACTCCAGCTGCTGACTCCTCTGATCCAGTT
>NW_007578998.1:145713-147614 GCF_000690725.1 Stegastes partitus
GGACACAGTTGGATGTTCCAACCAGACAATGAGCCCAAACACACATCAAAGTGGTGAAGAAATGGTTCCATCAGGCTGGAATGAAGGTTCTAGACTGGTCTCCCCAAAGTCCAGACTGGAACCATCCAGAACCTGTGGACTGATGAAGGAACAAGTCTGAGTCAGAAAGACGACGAGTTTAGTTGAACTGCAGCGGTTCTGTCCAGAGGAGTCAGAGATGGACCAGAAGCTGGTGGATGGAACCAGAAGAACCCGACTGAGGAGAACATGGACGTCTAACCAGATATTAGTATTGATATATGAATATTTATGACCCAGCAGGTTTCATCATATCTCCAGAAACACAGGATTGTTTTTGGTGACAAAGATTCGTGTTTCAATGGTTCCATCAGAGAACATTCAGAGTTGAAGAGTCACTGGGAACTAATGACCGACATGATAAACACGGTCTTCACAAGTGGATTTCACCTTTTGTTCATGACTGTCTATGGATGGGTCCATGTTTCTTTGGTCACACTTCACCAACTGTTGAATTGAGTTCCAGTTTTGTGCTGTTTTGATGTGGACTCATTGGTTAGAGCAAGACTATAAAATATGTCGGCAGGATGTTGAGACTTTGTGAATTCAAAGGAAAATGCTGAGATCTGTGTGGAATCAGGTGAGACAGAAACTGCTTGGAGCTGATGTTTCGTGGCGACGTTACCGATGACCTGCAGACTTTCTGCCGACAGGCCGGCGACGGCGGTGGCGACCGCCTCGGCGAGCTTCGTGCTGCGATGCCGAGTGTGTTTCTGGATCACGTGCAGGAGCTCGATGAGCAGCAGGTAAATCCTCAAAGCCTCCACGCTCACCGTCTTCTTCTGCAGGGAGGGAAGCAGCTGCAGGACGGCGGCCTCCACCTGGAGGAGGACGACAGAGGCCGGAGTGCTGTCTGAGATCTGCAGAACCGACGTCAACCCACTCATAGATTCATTAAGACAAATAAAATTCACCTCAGCTCGAACGTCATTCTTCTTCACCAGCTTCTTAAAAGCTCGTCGTGCAAGTTTGAGGTTCAAGCCGCTGTACTTCAGTGAAGTCTGGAAATGTTTGTCTCTTCTGGGAGGATGAAGAAAGACACGAGAGGTTCGTCAGAGCTGCACAGTGACGACAAACGGTGGATCTAAACGTGTTAATTAGCAAGTTAACGGTCAAAACAAAGAGCTGCAAGTAAAGTTCAACACAAAAATCTGTAGTTTGCACCAAGTCATTGTTTTACATTTGAATATAAAAGTCTGGGCGTCACTGAGATCGCTGAAGTTTATCATTCAGGAACCACGAGGGGAACATTTTACAATCCACGTAGCTGTAGAGATATTCCAGTGAGAACCAACAGACGGACACAGTTCAAGCATCACTGATAAATAAAAATTCATTCCAACCTTTGCTCCAGGAAGCTGTTGTTCAGGCAGCAGGCGGATGAGAACGTCCTGCTTATTTCCCTGTGAGGATTTGACATGATTAGAGGAAACAGCTCACGAGACATCAGACCACCTGCTGCTGCGTCACGCTTACTGTCGGATCTTCTTCCACGACTTGGCGTCGCACTCGGCGCTCCATCGGTCGATCACGTCGTCGAGGCGAAGCCGAGTCAAACTCTCAGAATCCTCCAGAACGTCCTGCGAAAGAAGGTAGATCCGTCACTCAGAGGATATAAGAAGTCTGCACAACCCCGTTAAAATGGCAGGTTTTACAAATAAACCAGAAATGAAACGTCAGGAGCTTTTACACCTTCACTGTAAACGCCAGAAGTAACCGGCAAAAATCTGGCAGCAGAAAAAATACTTTCTGTACTGGAACGAAGAAAAACAACAAAAAAGCTGTGAAACAAACAGCAACACACACATATAGAGATATATATG
>NW_007578998.1:148344-150376 GCF_000690725.1 Stegastes partitus
CATTGTAGAAGCTTGAAATTATAATATATATATATATATATAGATACACAAAATATGTGCAAGCAGGTAATTTAACTTTTTTTCTTTTTCATTCTTTCCCCTAAAATGATTGTTTTTACTTGAATTTATAGGTTGTAATTTCACAATAAAGGTATCAGACTCCTGACTGTCCTGGTTCGGTGGTTTTTACATGAACCTGCCGTTTCATCAGAGATGTTCAGACGTTCCTACCACCGTTCCTCCACTACGGTCTGTGCTGCATGTATGAGTGTCGGTACCTGATGAGATGAACACGTTGCAAACGAGCAGTTTTCTGCAGCGAAGATGTTTTCGATTTCGAGGCTGCCGGCGTCTGAAACCACGAGTAAAACCCTCTCTTATTAGCTGCATCCTCATTAGTCAAGGCTTTTCTGCAGAAGCGTGCACGGCTACCTGTCGGCAGCTGAACGGGAAGCGGAACAGTCGGATCTTCTCCACGTCCCAGCTGGCCCTGGTCTCCACAGCCAAATGAATAAAGCCTCCTGGTGTCTGTCAGCACCAGCGAGTGACGTCTGAGGAGACAAAACAACCATCAGAGCCTGAAACAGACTTTTATTAACAATTTTCCTGTTCATAGGAGCATTTTGAAGCTTCATGTAATAACAATAAAGTCATATTTCCTTCAATAATACGTTTATTTTTGCGCCAAAACATTTAAAATCCAAACAAAATAAAATGGAAAAACCGACGTATTAGACAACAGAAACTACAACGTGTTGCTGTAAGTCCCTCAAAAGCTGGTGAAATGTCAAATAAAGACTGTATTTTGGATTCACGTCATCTTTGGTGACATGTGACCAAAGACTGGGTTCTAGTAGAACCATGAATCCATCCATAGACAGACACTGACAGGAACTTTATGGATCAGCACCAGCCATGTATGAACATTCAGTCATCGTCTCTTTTCCATTTTCTGAGGGATAATTAATTAAAAGTTTGCTTCTTCTGGAGCCATTCAGTCATGTAGATCTGCTGGAAACTATTCTGTCTGCATCCAAACTAACTTTAAACTTGTGAGAAATGACTCACAGTTTGTACTAAATGAGTCAGAAAATGTCCCAAACTACTTAAAATCAGTTCAAATTTCACAAAATTGTCCAAAATGACTTAAAACCTGTGGGAAATGTCCTAAAAACTGCCCAAACTGACGACGTCAGAGGCCTCAAACATTGGTTATATGTCGACCAAAGACTGTAGTTTAGTAGGAAACATGGATCCATCCATATAAAAACACTTTCTGGGGATCAGTACCACCCATGTTTGGACATTACACACTGTCTTGTGTTGTCAAGGGCCAACGTTGGTAAAATCACTGAAGATATTATTGGTAAAAAGAATAAAACAAAGAGGCGTGCTGTACCGTCCACATGCCACCTTGGTGACCTTCGCCCCCCAGAGTTCGGCCACCAGCCGAGGACGGAGCTCGTCTCTGGTCGAGTTGTGTCCGAGCTGTCCGAACTGACCGGAGCCGAACGTGAACACCGAGCCATGCTGAGGAACAAACCACACAGCTTACAACAGTTTACATTTACATTCTGCAATCGAATGAATAGTCATTAAGAATGTGAGCAATTAAAAAAAGAAGAACACGATGTTGTAAATGTACCATAGACCAGCTGTACTACCTGGTTGTTCCACCAGGTGGCGCCTCTGACTGTTTAATACAGTAGAGACCAGAGGAGGCGTCACTCACGGAGCATTGTGGGAGTTTAATACCTACCAGACGGAGCTTTGCTCTAATTTAGAACTGCATAGTTTTATCTCAACATGAGCAGATTTTTTTCTTTTTCCTTTAACATTTTTCCAGTTTTATTTAAAGCTACAAAATCTTATCTTACAGATTTTTCTGTTTTATTCATTACTACATAAAGTCCTGTTTTAAAATGTAAAAAATATTTAGAACAGCATAAAGTTCTGTTTTATTTTTAATTGAATTTTCTTTCTATGTAGAATTACATATTAGTATATATATATATATATACTATACACTATA
>NW_007578998.1:151536-157225 GCF_000690725.1 Stegastes partitus
TACCTGTTGGTGAGTCTACCTGTAAGTCAGTCTACCTGTAGGTGAGTCTACCTGTAGGTGAGTCTACCTGTAGGTGAGTCTACCTGTAGGTCAGTCTACCTGTAGGTGTGTCTACCTGTAGGTCAGTCTACCTGTAGGTGAGTCTACCTGTAGGTCAGTCTACCTGTAGGTGAGTCTACCTGCTGTGTCTCCGAGGCCCAGCTGTCCGTGGTCGTTCCTCCCCCAGCAGATCAAACCTCCGGACACCGTCAGGCTGAAGCTCTGGTCTCCGCCGGCGGCGACCTGGACCAGCGGGATCTCGGCCAGCGAGCGGACGTGCTGAGGAGAACCGGAACCAGAACTTATCTTCCCCAGACCCAGCTGGCCTCTGGAGTTCTGGCCCCACGTGTACACCTGCCCGTCTGTGGAGGAACCACCAGAACATTTATCCTGATGCCTTCAACAATCTGGACTCGAGTGGGCGGATATTTAATTTATGTCCTGGTGAAGGTCGCCAGTGATCGTCCTCAACCAGACGAAACATTTAAAGGCTGAGTGCAGGAGTTCTGAGTTAATCATCTGATCAGAGCTCTTCTCTTCTCAAACATTCTAATGTTTAGGATCTGAGCACTGAAGGTGGAGGAAACTCTTGGAACCCTTCTCATGATCATTATTATTTTTGAGTCCTAAACATGCTCAGAAACTCAGGATTTGCACGCACATCTGAAAAATGTGATATTTGAGGTGACTTGGGCATGTGAGTGGCAAGACGGCTCCACAGCGCCCCCTAGAAGATTTCACCTGAGTACCATCGGAGGTACGTTTCACCTAGAACTACGAAATTTGGTAGGCGTACATATCATGTATCATACATATCAGACTTCCTGTTGGCCACAACAAACAGGAAGTCCGGCATTTTGAAGAAACGGCAGGATTTTGGACGATTTTTGCTCATTTTCAAAACCAATCTTCTTGTAGGGGGGTAACTCCAGCACGAGCTACAGGACCTGGTGATTAATGGGCACTAAAACGCTCCGCAAAAGTCTGACGGCATATAAGTGGCGGCTCCTGGAATTTCGATGATTCGACATAAACAGGAAGTGCCGTGTAACCAGCCTGTACGTGGTCCGATCGGCCTGAAGCTTTACACATTAGATCAGAGCCCCAGCCGAAACCCTGACATGCACGAAACCCCGACGTGCACGACACCCTGACGTGCACGTCACCTTGACGGCATTCGTCGAGGACACGTCCATCGCTGCCTGCAGCTTTAATTTGAGATTGATTCTATAGGTTCTCATGAGCTGTAATCCGTTATCGTCAGAGTTAAAACAAATAAAAGCTCAAAATAGTTCAGTTAATGTGTCCTGAGTGTGGAATATATGAATATATTTCACTTTGAGCGATGTGTGGTGACAAACGTTCCCACCACATTGTATTTTTATATATAGCTCCACCCACCTCTGGTCAGGACGACCGAGTGTCGACTCCCACAGGACACCTGACAAACTGGAATGTTGGAAAAAGCTTCCAACGGCCTGAAAGGTCAGAAAACAGAAACAACAGAAACAACAGAGCTGAAGCACTGATTCATCACAGAACACGGGACAAAGATTTTTTTCACTCAAAAACTGTCATTTTACTGTTTTTTTCTTCTACAGCCTGAAGCTGTACACGTTTGTTCTTTACAAATCTGTAGTTTTAGATATTTTCTTAGAAAAACTGTCATTTTACAGATTTGCTCCTTAACTTTTTTCTGCATTTTTTAAATAAATAAATAAACACACCGATAAAATTACAGAAATAGTCCTGTCTGATGTGAAGTAATATTAAAAACCAGTAACTGGGAATAATCATGAAATGTTTTGGGGTTTTTTATACACAAAGAAAAATGTTGTGTAACATCACAAATATTCCTATTTTATTTAATAGGTGCAAAACTGCTGAATTCAAGTTAAATACTGTAAATATAGATATAGAATTTTTTAAAATATATTTTTGGGGCTTTTTTAGGCCTTTATTTTAGAGCAGTGGAGATAGACAGGAAAGGGGGCAGAAGAATGAAGAGAGGCCTGCAGCTAACTACAGCTAGCTACAGCTACCTGCAGCTAACTACAGCTACAGCTAGCTACAGCTACCTGCAGCTAACTACAGCTACAGCTAACTACAGCCAACTACAGCTAACTACTGCTAACTAAAGCTAAAGCTAACGACAGCTAACTGCAGATAGCTACAGCTAACGACAGCTAACTGTAGCTAACTGTAGCCCTGTTCATGTTCCTGTTCTGTAAATATATTTTTTTTAATTTGTGTGCAATTAGTGAAAGTTTCCAGCAAAGTATTATTTCTGTAATGTTAAAGATATTTATTTGTTAAATGAGACATTTCTGGAGGTTTTCTCAACCAAACGCTGACTGGATGTGTTTTCATGTGTCTGTGAGCCCTGGAGATAAATAAAAGTTTAATTAATCACTGAAGTGTTTTAAAGCCTCTCTGGTTCCATCCAGCTCGTCTGCATCTGCTGGTTTTAGATCCGCATTCAGTCAAATGTGACAGCAGTGAAATCTAACTCTTTTTTAAATTTATTTTAACAAATCCAGTAAATGTTTTAAAGCCTCTGAAGGACAAACTAGTGCAGGTTTTGTGTTCTAAGTGTGTAATAAATGTTGTGTGCTCACCTCAGTACCTAATTAGGCGAGTCACTCTGGATTTAATCAGGACGTGCAGCTTTAGATTTTCAGATGCTTTGTTGAACAGGTGCTCTCAGACCTCAACCTGAACGCCAACATCCAGCTCCTACGTCATCACGCACGCAGGTATCATACCAGCACATGACAATAATGACATGAGGAGTCACTGTTAGAGACGTTTAGCACCATTTTTAGTTCATGTGGGTCCAGATTTAACCACGAAATCTGCTCACATCCTTCAACAGAGGAAACTGTAAAACTTTCTGATTTGATATTTATTCTATTTATGAAAATGCAAAAAAAAAAAAAAGAAAAAAAAGATTTTCCTGCTTTTATTTTTGCACTTGGACCACATGACAATGATTACACAGAGGAGCAGAAGGTGACCAGCTGACTTGGGCTCCATGCCTCTCACCTGGCCGTCAGGGGGAACCGAGCCGGGTCCACGGACAGCAGCGCTCCTCGGTCCGACAGCAGCAGAACCTGGTCCTCAGCCCCGCAGCTCACAGCCGTCAGCTTCTCTTTGCTCTTCACGAACTCTGCAGACAAACAGCAGCTCAGCTCGGTTCTGTTCACTCACAAGGTCCAGCATAAGGTTCTGTTCTTACTCTGCTTCCCCCTCAGCCTCCGTCCGTCGCTGCTCTCAGCTGTTCTCATGACGAACGCGTTTCCGTTCGACTTGACGAAGCCCAGGACGCCGCGAGCCGCCGACAGCCCGGACACTCTGTAGCCGACCTGCAGGTGCTCCACCCCGGCCTCGCTGCGGGACTCGGGCCGCTGCTGGAGCCGGAAGCCCCGGTGTCCGTCCTGCCCCCAGACCAGCATGGTGCTCTGAGCCGCCGCGGCTCCGAGGATCCGTTTTATCCGCAGCGCGAAACGAAACTTAACGTGAGCTGGAAAACGAAACTCAAACAAAGATCAGCTGCTGGAAAACGAAAGTAAAGCAGAGCGAAGCTTTCTGAGCCTCGTTTTCATAGAAGGACAGAAACACAAGGCTGGAAGCAAGGTCTGCACGGGAACCTTCAGGGAACATTGAGGCAACGTTCCCTGAAGTTTAAAAAGGTAACCTTCAGGGAACATTGAGGCAACGTTCCCTGAAGTTTTAAAAGGTAACCTTCAGGGAACATTGAGGCAACGTTCCCTGAAGTTTAAAAAGGTAACCTTCAGGGAACGTAGTCTCAATGTTCCCTGAAGGTTACAAATGGTAACTTTTAGGGAGCCTCAATGTTCCCTAAAGGTTGTAACCTTTAGGGAACATTCCCTGAAGGTTTTGAGATTGTTTTCCTGTTCAGTGAATGTTTCCTGAAGGTTACCTAAAGACAGCACAAGGGAACGTTCAGGGAACACATAGATGCATATCATCCAGCAAACAGTAACCTTGAGAGAACATTCACTAGTTCTTGTACTTTTTTGTGGCAACCTTCAGAGAACATTCCCAGAATGTTCAAGGAATGTTCAGAATTAATATTTTCTAAAGGTTTCCTGAAAATTCCAAAAGTAACTTTTGGGGAATCTTTAGGGAACTAAATTAACTTTCAGGGAACCTTCAGGAAACATATCCTAAAGGTTCCCATAATGTTCCCTCAAGGTTACTTTTCTGTAACCATCAGAAAATGTTTAATAAAAGTTCCCTGAAAATTATAGAACCTGAGGGGAACATTCCCAGAACATTCAAAGGACTTTTAGGGAACATATCCTGAAAGGTTCTGAGACCCTTACAGGACTGGTACCACTATAAGACATCCCATAATACTGATGCTAGAGGACATGAAGAGAAATCCCCAAACACGTGTTGACAGCTACGAGAACATGAGTGTTTAAAACGACTCAGAACGTTGGTCAGAGTGACAGAAGCTCTCAGATTTGTCCAGAATGTCTTGAAATTTGTCTACATTTTTAAAAAAATTTTCAGACAGACACCTGGATGGATGTAGAACTGATCTGGTGTCAGGTTCTAGCAGAACCCAGATGTGTTCTTCCTCCTAAATGTCATGTGTCTATCTGCTGTACTGATGAAGTTCTGAGGCTCAGAAATGATGGAAAAAGTCCATTAAGGTGATCAATCTGGACCCTCCTCTGTGGACTTCAAGGTTCTGGAACCTGCTGAAGGTCGACTCACGTGTTTAACTCATTTTGAGGCTTTTATGTCTTTTGTTTTTTGTAGCTTCGGTGATAATAAGACGAGGACAGACGTAACGAGGCGAGAAGGAATAAATAAAGACGACAGAGACGAACCGGGTCAGAACAGAACAGAACATTTAAACATCACGTCTGAGTACAAAACCAACATTAATGCAATCAGAGGAGGGACAGTCTGACCAGGTCCTGGTCCGTCCACAGGAAGTGTCCCCTTCACATGTATACGTCCGCTAAATACGAGTTCCCGCCCGTTGCCGTGGCGACGAAGGATTATGTACATCTTGACCACAGCCAGCGCGACGCAGCTCAGAGTCCAGAGATATTTACACCACAGAGACGAGACACGACAGAGACCCGAAGGAGCTGCTCAGAACAAAACCCGACGGGTTAAAACGAGAAGCAGCTTTTACTGTGAAGGAGACAGGAAGAGACAGAAAAGCTCCGTCCTGTGGCGACGGACGGAAAAGCTCCAGTGGAAGGCGTTTGTCTGGTTTGTCCACAGAAAGATAATAAATAAGCTTTTCTCAAAGTAGTCGGACGTATTTACACACAAGAGCTGAAGACGAATGAAAAACAGTCCAGGAAACGTTTTAGTCTGACACGAGACAGGAAGTCGGTCCGGAGCTGCAGCGGTTCATCACTCAGAGGTTCAGCTGATCTGAGTCACTGTTCACAGAGAAGAGGGCTCAGCTCTCTGATTTCAGCTTCTCAAATGGGAAGTTTTCAGGTTTCTTGGGTTTGTTTTGGTGTCGTTTCATTTAACCTTTTTTTTTTCTAAGTCAAACGTGATTCAGATTCCTCCTGAAGCGGAATCAGAGACGAAGCGGAGCTTCAGACGGCGGCGTTGGAGGGTGGATGAACCAGAGACAGATGAACAGGTG
>NW_007578998.1:158465-164973 GCF_000690725.1 Stegastes partitus
TTTTTTGTAGCTTCGGTGATAATAAGACGAGGACAGACGTAACGAGGCGAGAAGGAATAAATAAAGACGACAGAGACGAACCGGGTCAGAACAGAACAGAACATTTAAACATCACGTCTGAGTACAAAACCAACATTAATGCAATCAGAGGAGGGACAGTCTGACCAGGTCCTGGTCCGTCCACAGGAAGTGTCCCCTTCACATGTATACGTCCGCTAAATACGAGTTCCCGCCCGTTGCCGTGGCGACGAAGGATTATGTACATCTTGACCACAGCCAGCGCGACGCAGCTCAGAGTCCAGAGATATTTACACCACAGAGACGAGACACGACAGAGACCCGAAGGAGCTGCTCAGAACAAAACCCGACGGGTTAAAACGAGAAGCAGCTTTTACTGTGAAGGAGACAGGAAGAGACAGAAAAGCTCCGTCCTGTGGCGACGGACGGAAAAGCTCCAGTGGAAGGCGTTTGTCTGGTTTGTCCACAGAAAGATAATAAATAAGCTTTTCTCAAAGTAGTCGGACGTATTTACACACAAGAGCTGAAGACGAATGAAAAACAGTCCAGGAAACGTTTTAGTCTGACACGAGACAGGAAGTCGGTCCGGAGCTGCAGCGGTTCATCACTCAGAGGTTCAGCTGATCTGAGTCACTGTTCACAGAGAAGAGGGCTCAGCTCTCTGATTTCAGCTTCTCAAATGGGAAGTTTTCAGGTTTCTTGGGTTTGTTTTGGTGTCGTTTCATTTAACCTTTTTTTTTTCTAAGTCAAACGTGATTCAGATTCCTCCTGAAGCGGAATCAGAGACGAAGCGGAGCTTCAGACGGCGGCGTTGGAGGGTGGATGAACCAGAGACAGATGAACAGGTGTAGCCCAGGCGTGGCCCAGGTGTAGCCCAGGTGTAGCCCGGGTGTGGCCCAGGCGTGGCCAGGTGTAGCCCAGGTGTAGCCCAGGTGTAGCCCAGGCACAACCTGGGTGTGGCCCAGGTGTAGCCCAGGCGTGGCCCAGGTGTGGCCCAGGTGTGGCCCAGGTGTAGCCCAGGTGTAGCCCAGGCACAACCCGGGTGTGGCCCAGGGGTGGCCCAGGTATAACCCAGGTGTGGCCCAGGTATAACCCAGGTGTGGCCCAGGTATAACCCGGGTGTAGCCCAGGTGTAACCCGGGTGTGGCCCAGGTATAACCCGGGTGTAGCCCAGGTATAACCCAGGTGTGGCCCAGGTATAACCCAGGTGTAGNCTGCAGATACAGAACCAGATGTTCTGAGGAGGGTTTTTTAAGTGGAGTTCGGCTGCAGTGGCGCTGGCCGGCCACCAGGTGGAGCTACAGTCTCTGTAGTTGGACTCCACGTGATGAAGACATTCGTTGGTCTTCGTCTCTGGATCCCAGCGAGCTCTCGTCATCTTTACAAACTAGTTTTTCTGTCAGACTGAAGAGTGAAACGTGATGAACGGCCGGCTGGAAGTTAAGAACTCCAGAAAAATGTGGAGTTCAGGAGGAGCCAGAAGCTCCGGAGGTCACATGGAGGCCAGCAGAGAACACAGAGCCTCATGGGAACCGAAGTGAGAACGCTGACGGCGACGTTTCTCCCAAAGTGCACTGTAAAACAAACGGAGTAGACCTCAGTGATGGAGGAAGTTTAAGGATTAAATCAACTAACGAACACGTCTCAGGTCGATGCAGCTCTGTGAGAACACGTCGTCCTCAGATGTGTCCACAGCCTCCTGTTAGAGCAGGAAAAACAGCTAAAACGTAATAACAAATAAAAATGTCATGAACATCATGACGTTGCTTTGAATCGTGGTTCAACAGAAATATTATTTTTTAAAACAAAGAAAAGAATAAATGTAGTTTTCTGGCCCACTGCTCATCAGCACAGGGCTCTGATTGGTCTGTTTTTTGTTTTTTAAAAATTATTCTTTTCAACCACAATTCAAAGCAACGTCTTATTTCACTAAAATATAATTTAGCAAATTTTTATTTATTATTACTTTTTCCAGTTTCCAGTTGTTTGAGTGACTGTTGTGGGTTTTGTCTTTTCTTTAATGGACGGGCTGAGGACGGCTGTACATGGTAAAGAGCTGAGGACTCGTCCTTTATGTGATTCTGTCAACTTGAAACGACGTGTTGTCCCTTTAAACTGCTGCAGAAATCTGATTTACTGCGTCGGTTTCCCTCCAGACGGATCACAGACTGAGGAGAAGGAAGGAACGACGACAGCATCATGTTTTATAGTTTAGAGAAAAAATCAAGTTGACTTCAGTTAAAACGAAGCAGCTGATGTTCTGTCACCAGATGAAGTGAAGAAAACATCACGTCTGAGCCTCTCCTGCTGCGTTCTGCTCCTGGTTCTCAGGTTTTAAAATCAATCCGTCTTTCACTCGTACAAGCTGCTCTGGTCGAACCGGCTGCTTCTGTGTCGCTGATTTTTATTTAATTACACAAAATAATTAAGAAAACCACAGAAAAGCAGCATTAATTTACTGTAAAACTGTAAAACAACAAACCAGAATAACAATAAAATCTGTTTTTTTAAGTTGTTCTGTAAAATCACACGTTTTTATTGTAAAGTTATTTAAAATATATTTGCAATTATTTGAAAGAAAACTTCTGTATGTTCAGGATTAAAGATGGTAAATGATTGTTTGGTGTAGTTTTGTTAAACTATAAATAATATCTACACAAAAAAAGTTTTAACACGCTGCAGCAGAATTTAACAGGATTTTATTATTTTACAAACATTTGACAACATTTGAAAGAAAAAATCAGAATGTTAAAGATTAAAATCAGTAAAATGATCCAGATGTTGATGATTTAAGAATCAGCAGCACGAACATGAAACTATCAACCGATTACACATTCAATTAATTTGCTTTTATTTAGTAGTTTGATGCTTTTTCACATTTTTATTCCGTAAAAAACAAACAAAAAGCAGCAATATTTCACAACACAGCCTCAGCTGCTCACAGGTGATCAGCTCCTGAGAATTTAGTCGAATCAACTAACGCAGGAACTTTAAACGACATTAATTATTCACATCATCATGTCGACAGCAAAACAATGTTTAAAAAGGTTTGTCTTCGTCTTATTTTCTTGCATCCAGGCGTTTAAATCAGAGCTCAGCTCCCTGAATAGTTTTTAAATCCTGGTTTTGTTTGCATTTTATTTTATTTTTTATTTTTGTTGTTTCAGAGGTTTTATGAGTTATTATGTGTAATTTAACAAAACAGGAAATTTGTCAAATAACTCTGAAAAGGTCCTTTTAAGTGACACAAATAATAAATATGATGTGTTATTTGAGTTCTAATGGTGTGTATGACGGACTGGAACTTTGTAAACGCAGCAAAAACTCACATCTTTATAAATACAGATGTTTGACTTTGTCGACAGTTTTTCCTGTTTTCTGATCATCAACATGTTTTATAAAATATTATCTATAATTTACCAGAATTAAAAGGTTTGTCTTCATCTTGTTGTTGTGTTTAAATCAGAGTTCAGCTCCTTTAAAAACTCTTTAAGATGTTTCATCCAACGTTTCAGCCGAACTGGCTTCAGACAACAAACATGTCGTCCTCGTGGAGTCTCTGCTGTTTGTTTCTTCATCATCATGATGATGATGATGATGATGATGATGCAGATTCTTCCTCCTCTGAAGCTTCAGCTGCTTCCTGTTTGCTGCCACTGAAGATAAATCAGATTTGTTCTGAATCCAGGACGTAGTCGACCGACTGGAGGCTTCTGATGATCTGATGACGAGCTGAAGCGACGGTTCAGTTTTCTGTTTATTCTGCTCTGAGCTGAAGCCACTCGTCTCCGGATCCTCAGAACAAACGGAGCCGAGCCGAACCAGAAGCTGAACGTCCTCGAACCACGACAACAGCAGCGTCCTGCTTTATAAACTGTCCTACAAACACATCTGTGGGGTAATGACACAGATATTCAGATGTAAACAGGTCACAGAGCAGCCACATGTTTGCTTTGTTTACAATTAACTTGTAAACCAAAACAAAAGTTTTCTGCAACTTTTTATTTTTTAAAATTATTTGTAATTTAACAAAACAGGGAAAATATTTCTGTACTTTTCTTCCAATCTTATATTTTCAGACGTACCTGTTGGGTAACAACATTATGGAAACAACAAACTGCCATTTATTAAAATTAAAAGCTGATCTTTGATGAGGACAAAGTTGAACATTTACTGTTAACTTGTGACTCGACTGATTAATATTTATAATTTAACAAGAGAGAAAAATAAATGGTTCAAGAAATTACAGTTAAAACTCTTTTTTATAATCATTTTGTGTTTTTAATTCCAATAAAGTCCATATCTTCTGGACTCCTGAACACAGTCAGCTCGTGTTCTGATGGTTCTGACGGTTCTGATGGACTCTCTGCCTCGTCCTTCTCGTCCACGTTTCCTCCGAGCGACTGAAAGCCCTCGAGGCCCAAACACTGAGCAGCTTCGAGGCTTCAAAGAGCCGAGAGATGAAACGGCGAAGCCCGGACAGAGGGATGGGCGCCGAGGCCTCGTCCGACAGCTGAGATGGAGCACCGGCGCTCTGGGGAGTTTCAGGGGATTTCCACCCAGGGAATCGGACACGTCGCCTGATTTACACCAACACTTTGGCTAAACTTACGATAAAAGTTCACTAAAGAAACACGGCAGTATCTGTCCTGATCCATCTGGGCGGCCATCCGTCCGCCTGCTCGGAGCTCTAAAGCGCTTTGTTTTCACGTTTCCATAAAAACCAGGACGAAGAAAAATGAAGAAAACCTGAAGTAGCTGCAGAGAGACAGAGGCTGAGAGAAAACATGTTGGTTTTTATCAGAGCCGAGGAATGCAGCGAGGAATCTGGAGGAGATAAAGAGCCGAGGATGGTCCAGTTCTGGTCTGACTCATGAGCAGCCGTCTGGTCCATTAGAGCCCGTTTCTGGTTCAGAGCTGCTCTAGGACCAACCTGCTCGCTTCGGAACCATCTGAGCTGCTCTCAGTCGCATTAATCACGTCTGTTTTCTTACATTTTACCAACGATTTGGCTCCAAAATCACCACAGAGAGCAAAATCAGCAGCCTGGTGTCAGAAAAAGCAGGTTTTAGACCAGAAAGGAGGATTTCACGCCATGAAATGACAAGAAAAGCCTAAAAAACGTAGAAATGACACCAGCTGTGGGATATTTATACACAATCCCACGGTGCTGCCAAACTCACAAAACAGTTTCACGTCTATTACAAACCAAAAGGCTTCCAGTTGTTCAGGAGTCTAATAAATATCTGCACTTTTAAAGGTTTTGTTTTTTTCAACATTTCAGCATCAAGAGAACAAAAGAGCAGCCTGGTGTCACAAAAAGCAGGTTTTAGACCAGAAAACTCTCCTGACGTGTTGCTTAACGTCACAAAACAAAACTTAAAAAGCTTAGAAATGAGACAGAAGTGCTGTTCAGACTCACTGATATCACATTGAAGGGACGGTTTATGTTTACGGTTTATACCTCATTCAGTTTGTTTTCTACTATTTTACATCCACTGCAAACTGACATGTGAGTTAAGCTAAAACTAGATTAATTTAGACGCACCAACACGTCCTCTAATGAGGGTTTTACTCCCCAACATGTGACCAGATGTTCAGATCCAGATGTTCAGGAGTCTTTCCTCTGACTTCATTAAAATATAATAAATAACTATAATATAATAACTTCATGTGAGAGAGTTTTACGTATTTATTTGAGTTTTTTTCTCCACAGACTTCATGCTTCAGGTGTAACTGTGGAGAGAAGGACTCCTGGTGCTGACAGGAGCTTATTCTGGTCCAGTGTTAAAAAAAAATAAATTAAAAAAATTAAATAAAAAAAAACCTTAAATGTCGTCCAGAGTTACAGAAGATGATCAGAAACTTCTTAAAATCTCATAAAACTTATAAAAACGGTGCAAATTGACTCACAAAGTGTTGAAAATTACATTAAAATGACGTTAAAATTGTTCCAAAAAATGCGTTTTTATTTTCTAAAGTAAAATGAAAGTTGTCCAAAATTCTTAACATTTGTCCAGAAGGTCTGGAAGTCGGTCCACGTGTTCGGTGCTTTTGATGTGAAACCTGAAATAAATGAAACTGATTTGGTTTTAAGGGTTTGTTTTGTTTTTTTAACAGAACACAAAATCGCTTCTCATCCGTCATAGATTTGTCAAAATTGCTTGAAAATTGTTGAAATTATTTTAAAAAAATAAAAATAAAAATCTTCTTTAAAATGACATTAAAGTTGTTCAGTGTTAATCAGACTGATCCAGAACGCCTCAGAATGTGTTTCTGTCTTTACGCTGTGACACCTGGATGGATGTAGAACTGATCTGGGGTCAGGTTCTACCAGAACTCAGATGTGTTTCACCCTAAAATAGTTGTTAATTATCAGAAAATGCAGAACATTTCTTTAGAATCACACAAAAATTTGTCCAAAATGCCTCGAATGTTATGCAAGACGACTCAATTTGTCCAAAGTGACCTAAATTTTGTCCAAAATTAC
>NW_007578998.1:167057-177304 GCF_000690725.1 Stegastes partitus
ATAACCCGGGTGTAGCCCAGGTATAACCCAGGTGTGGCCCAGGTATAACCCAGGTGTAGCCCAGGTGTAACCCGGGTGTGGCCCAGGTATAACCCAGGTGTAGCCCAGGTGTAACCCGGGTGTGGCCCAGGTATAACCCAGGTGTAGCCCAGGTATAACCCGGGTGTGGCCCAGGTGTAACCCGGGTGTGGCCCAGGCCGGGTCAGACGGACAGCTGCAGCTTGCTCAGGTTCCTCTGGTGCATGTTGTGGTGTCGCACCAGCTCGTCGCTTCGGGCGAACTTCTTCTGGCAGTTGGGCCACCGGCAGTTGAACGGCTTCTCACCTGAGAGACGACGGGAGGAGGAGGAGGAGGAGGAGGAGGAGGAACAGGTGTTAGGATTCTGGGCTCACATGTCGAACACTGAACTGGTGGCAATAATTGATAACAATAACAATACAAATGGAACTGTATGCTGTTTAATTAGCTCATAACGACTAACAAACGAGTCCGTCGGTGTCGCTTCACTCAGAGTTCAGGAAATCAGACGCTGCACAATGATTTGGGAGCTAAATCCCATCCATCATCCCATCACCATGGATACAACCTGGAGAGTCACTGTTGGGTTCAGTACCTCCAGAAACAAAACCTCTCAGTGCTCTGAGAAGGATTTTAAAGTCTGTCCTGGACTTTACGGGAACAAATGAGGAAGGAACCCTCACCGTACTGGGCTAACCTTTACTAACTTTGGACAGATTTCAAGTCATGATAACAAAAACCAGAACCTGGTCTGGTCCAACTTCACCACATCAGGTTCTGCTGATGTTAGAGCCTCAACAGGTGGTGAGATGTGACCAGAGACTGGGTTCTAGTAGAACCATGGATCCATCCATAGATAGACACTGACAGGAACTTTATGGAGACACAGAACCAGCCGTAATGAGATCATTTTAGATTTTGTAGGTGTTATTTTTGTTAATTTGACAGTTTAAGGTCTGTTTTGGAAACTTTTGAGGAATCTTTGAGTTGAAATGGAGAAAACTGGAACCGAGGTTGAGTCATTGGGACTAGATTCAATCCATCGTTGGTGAAATATCACTAAAGCCTGTATTTTGTAGAAGGAAACATGGATCCATCCATTTATATACACTTAGAGAAACGTTTTAGGGCCGCAGTACCAGCCTAGTTTACACATTCAGCACCTTTTCCCATTTTTCAGGGCAAACTATTCTTCATATTGTCATTTTGGCCAGTTTTGAATCATTTTGGTCCATGTTTATCTTATTTTCTGGGAAAGTTTGAAGCCATCTTTGGTGAAATGTCACTAAAAACATCCATATAAATGCATTGACAGGAACTTTCTGGGGCCACAAAACCACCCTTGTTTGAAAAAACAACATTTTCAAGAGCCAATAATGAAGAATTCTGCCTCTGCTGGAACCAGTTAATGGTTTAAATCTGCGGGACACTGGTCTGTGTGAGTCCTCACCAGACTTCATGGCTGTAGGAGTTTCATTTCTGGAGATATTCAACCTTTAAAATGTAAAATTTAGGCTGAAAACACAAAAATTCGCAGCTCTGAAAACAGAAAATTCTTAAAATTCAGCCAAACTATTTGACAGAACTTAGTTTTTGTGAAATAGTTGTAGTTTGATGCTGAAATGTGGACAAATCAGACGGATGGTGCTGCTGTCTGCTGCTGCAGCTGCAGGCGTCCTCAGATTTATTCACCTCCGTCCACTAAAGGAACGGCAAAACTCACACTCAGATAAGTAGAAACTGAAAAAAGAAATAATAAATAAAAATGTGTTAAATTATAATTTAGTGAAACAAGACGTTGCTGTTGAGTTGTGGTTAAAAAGAATAAAGATCAAAACAAACAAACAAAAAACTGTCCTGGACCAATTAGAGCCCTTTGCTGATGAGCAGTGGGCCAGAATACTACATTTACTATTTCTGTTGAACCACAACTCAAAAGCAACGCCCTGATTTTCGTTACATTTTTATTTATTATTACTTTTGCCAGTTTCCTCTTATTCCAGCTGTTCTGTCCGTCCTTCATGTGAGGCTACGACCACATGGGAGGACCACTGTGTTCAATAAACAACAAACCAGTGAACTCTGAGCTGAAGGGAACCGACTGGACCCGCTGCAGCGTCACACAAACATCAACATGGGTGAAGAAGAAATGGGAAAAAAAAAGTTTACGCACTTGTTTTACCTGTATGAGTCCGTGTGTGAGTCTTAAGGTGGTCAGACCGCGAGAACTTTCTCTGACACGTCTCGCATTCGAACGGTTTAACCCCTAAACACATGTACAGTGAGCATGCGCACACAACCGGGCCGAGATCACACAGAACACACACATGTTCAGCGTCACGCACACACACACGGGGAGATAGAGAGATACAGTAGAGCAGAGGCTTGAGGAGAAGCCGTTCCACAGCCGGCCAGCAGCAAGACGCTTCATCTGAGGCCGCTCAGCTGGACGCTACACAACAAGACTGCATTGATGGAATACACATCAGGTGTCATGCAAACAGCAGAAGGAGGGAAGAGGCTGAAGGATGTGAAGTCAGACTGAGCGGTTCAGACCTGTGTGCCTCCTCTGGTGTCGCTTCAGCTGGTCGGAGCGCGAGAACCTCCGTCCACAGTCGGGGAACTCACACTGGTAGGGCTTCTCCCCTGGAGGAGGAAACGTGAACACAGTTTAACCCTGAAGACGGAAGACGTGGAGGAAAGTTTACGTCTGCCTGTAAAGACCGTCATCATCAGTCAGGTTTCCAGTGATTCCTAAAACTCTGAACTTTATGCATTTTGGTTCTTTCATAGATTTATTAAACATCTTCTGGAGATATGACGAAACCTGCTGGGTCATAAATATTCATACATCAATACTAACATCTGGTTAGACGTCCATGTTCTCCTCAGTCGGGTTCTTCTGGTTCCGTCCACCAGCTTCTGGTCCATCTCTGACTCCTCTGGACAGAACCACTGCAGTTCAACTAAACTCGTCGTCTTTCTGACTCAGACTTGTTCCTTCATCAGTCCACAGGTTCTGGATGGTTCCAGTCAGGACTTTGGGGAGACCAGTCTAGAACCTTCATTCCAGCCTGATGGAACCATTTCTTCACCACTTTGATGTGTGTTTGGGCTCATTGTCTGGTTGGAACATCCAACTGTGTCCAAGATCAACCTTCTGCTGATGGTTTCAGGTTCTCCTGAACAACATGGAGGTGATCCTCCTTCTTCATTGGTCCATCTACAGCAGAACAGAACCAGAGCATGATGCTGCCACCTCCATGCTTGATGGTAGGTTTGGTGTTCTTGGGGTTGAAGGCCTCACCTTCTCTCCTCCAGACATGGTTCTGCTCAGTGTTGATTCCATCTGACCAGAACTTTCCTCCAGAAGGCCTTTTCTTTGTCCATGTGACCAGCAGCAGACTTCAGTGGAGCTTTAAGGTTCTGCTTCTAGAGGAAGAACTTCCTTCTCCATCAGCCTCTCAGCTCATGTTGATGTCAGACCCTGTGGACACTGACAGCTGTGTTCCAGCAGCTTCTGGTCCATCCAGAGCTGCTTCCTGCTGGTTCCTGGTTGACTCTTGACCATCCTGACCAGTCGTCTCTCAGCAGCAGCTGCTAGTTTGTGTTTCCTTCCTGATGGTGGCAGTAACACAACTGGACCATGAACTTTATGCTGACACACTGATGGTTCTGGATCTGAAGCTGCTCTGAAATGGATCCAGGTGACCTTCTGACTGGTTCAGAGGCCATGAAGCTCAGAGAATTTGACCAACATGACTTTCATCATCTCCAACACTGATCATTTAAGTTGCTGTGTGTTTATTTATGACCCAGCAGGTTTGATCTTATCTCCAGAAGACCTTCAGTAAATCTATGAAAGAACCAAAATGCATAAATGTTCATTTGTGACAAAGATCCATGTTTCAATGGTTCCATCAGAGAAGATTCCCAGTTATCGGCGTCATTCTCAACACTGAGATGTTTTCAGAGTATGAAGCTTTAATTCTAAACGTCTTCATTAGATGTTGGAGTTACTGTAAATGAAAGCAGCAGCGGGCTGTGAGGAGGACCTGGTGGATTCTTCATGCACTGACCTAATGGTGCTGCCACATGTTTGGTTTTCTTTGTCTTTAAAAATCCAAAACGTAAAGTTCTCAGTTGACAAATGTTATTTTTTGTTGCTTTAACGTTGTTGTGCAGATCCTGACATCAGCCTGATCGAGAGGTTTGAGTCAGCATCAGCGTTTAGCTTTCAGGATGTTCTGTTTGTTCTGATCAGCTTCGGCCCAGTATCAGCCTTAAATGCATCAGCGTGTGGACGGCTTGGTTCAGGACAAACCAGACCTCTACCGGGACGTTTGTTCTGCATCAGAGTCGACTGGAGACTCACTTCAAACACTCAGAGGACTTCCTGGCAGCAGAACAGAGACGTTACAGCGTGCCTGTGCTCACCTGTGTGTTTGCGGCTGTGCATCTGCAGGTGGGACAGCTTGAAGTAGCGCTTGTTGCATCCCGGGTAGGCGCACATGAACGGACGCTTCTCGCTGCTCTCCGACCGCACGATGGCCGGAGCGATGCTGGGAACCCGACGCACATCCTGCACGAGACAAACCACACGCTGAGTCACCACACAGAGCGCCGCCTGCACATCGACAACGGAAATGTGATTAAGAAGACGGGCGGCTCGCTCTGTCCTGGGTGTAAATAAGAGCGTGTTCCGTCTGGGACGTCGGTAATGAAGCGCTCGTATATTCATTAGATGGGAATTAGCAGCAGCGCGACCCCAGACTGACTGCAGCCCACGGGGACCGTTAGTCACGCCTCCTAGACACAGCGCTCACAAACACTGGCCTGGAGGGCAGGAAGTACACAAAGGAGGAGAAATATCCACACAAAGACCTGAAAGGATCCAGAAATGACACGAATGGCCAAAAAACATGACAAGAAAAAGACTAAACGGCCCCAGAAACATATAAAACTACAACAAAAGACAAAAAATTAGCACAAAAGTGAAACTAAATGACCCCAAAGGACACAAATCGTCTACAAATGGTTGAAAAATGACCCCAAAAACCATAAAATAACCACATAAAAATGTAAATGACCACAAAAACACACAAAATTACAACGAAAGACCAAAAATTGTCCAAAAAAAAGACAGAAAAAGAGCAAGAACGGCACCAGAGTGAAAAAATAAGACTTAAAACGTACATAGATGACACAAATGACCAAAAAAGGACATAAAAATAACAACCAGATGACATAAAATGAGCACAGACAGACAACAAATGGCCACGAAAAGGCGTAAATGACCAGAAAAAGACAGAAACACAAATTAAACAACAACAAAAAGACACAGGACATCTCTAAAGGGTCGACAAATAGACAAACGGTCACAAAAAGTCATGAAATTAAAACAAACGTACATAAAAATACCAGAAAACCACCAAACTTCCTTCACAGAATGAACCCAGACCCGATCCTCAGACGGTCCTCAGGTTTACTGTTCCTGTTCGGTGCATTAACCTTCGTCCACAACGTCTCAACGTCTTTCTGTCACTTTCTCTTTCCGTCCTCCTGCACACATCTGTTCTTCATTTCCTCGGCGTTTAGCAGGAGGACCTGCGAGACTCGGAGGTCAGCGCTGCTGCAATTAGCGCCGTTAGCAGCGATTACAGGAACATTAGAGGCGCTGTGGAGGTCGCTGCAGCGTCCACGACTTAAACGTCTGAAGGCAGCTGATACGCAGAGCTAACGAGTTTTAACTAACGATGAACTTCATCAGCATTCATAATAATAATAAACTGTGTTTCTGGAGCATTGGAGGAGCTTCACATACAGAAGAGCAACAAGAAAACACGTTAAAGTGCAAAAAGAATTTTAAAAATCCTTTAAAAGAGATCTAATGTGATGCAGATTTACATCTGGACTGGAAATAAAACCTGTTATTTATTGATGAACTAATAAGTCGAGGTGCAGAATAAGATGCTAGAAGTTCTGAGATGAACAGCAGAGACAGAACATTTCATCAATCTAAAGCTACTGTACGGAGGCCTAAAGTGGTCAAACTTTAATAAAAAACACTATAAAATGATCACTCGTATGAATACATGTGTAATAAATAACTGAGGTAATACAACAAATATTTAAAATCGAGCCTCATTTTTAATGAATATTACTTTTAGTTTGTCGTGCGATTGTTTAACTACGGTAAAGTCACAGGTGGGAGTTTCTTGAGGTTTTAGATTAAAAAAAACAGAATTAACAAACTGCAGCTGCTACAACTGTTTAACTCTGAGTAATACTCTAATAATCTAAACTCACAGCCCCGTAGCATAGCTTGTTAGCATAGCTCGTTAGCCTGCTAGGTAGGTAGCATGTTTAGCCCGCTAGGTAGGTAGCATGTTAGCTCACTAGGTAGGTAGCATGTTTAGCCCTCTAGGTAGGTAGCATGCTAGCCTGCTAGGTAGGTAGCATATTTAGGCTTGCTGACGCTTTGAAATTACTTCACGTATGAATAAATGTGTAAAGTACAGAAGTCAACTAAAACATGGAGAAATGATTCAGGAAATCATCTAAATCCAACCTCCATTTTTATGAAACAGTTATTTGTATTTTATGGTATGATTAGCTAGCTAGCTCTTGTAGGCTAGCTCACGCTATAGTTAATAACATAAATAAACTGCTGTTTTCTTAAAGATTCCATATAAAATGTCTTATTTATGTAATTTAGACAACGTGTTTGAGTGACTATTTAATTTTGTTAACATTGGGCGCTTTGGGATTCCGTACAAAAGTAGCAACTTGATAAAACGAGAAATACGCAAAGAAAACTCTTCAACTACAGAAATAATTCGGATTAAATAACATAAACACTGAGCTGGATTTTATTCATTCCCTTAATTATTCTACATTACGCAACGTACGTGTGTGATTATTTAATTTAGTTAATTTTGGGCACTTTGGGATTCCGTACAAAGTAGTAACTTCATAAAAGGCGACACGATGTAAAAGGAAATTAGCTAAATATGCAAATGAAACTAATTGTTTATAGAAATATTTATGATTACAAGAGCATACATGTTGAGTTTAATTTCAATCTTTCTTAAAGCGATTTTATGAAAACTGACGTGAAATTAAGCGTAAAACACAAAATGTAAATAAAATGTTTTAACTAATGAAATAATTCTGACTAAATAACACAAACCATGAGCTGTATTTCAGTGTTTTATATATTATTATTATTGTTGTTCTGCTTATTTAATTTTTGCAGCATGTTTGTGTGATTATTTATTAAATCCATATTGAGCCCTTTGGGACTCCGTACATTTAGCAGGAACTCTCCCAGCTGTGCGTCTTGAGTCATAATAATAATGGTTTTAATTAGAATCAACACTTCCTCCATAGCAGTGATGTCATTATCTGTGATTCCTGATAGACTCAGTGTTTGATGAGATTCCTCGCCGTCCACTGTTTGCTTTGGCCCGGCGTCCTGCGATCGCTGCAGCTCCACAGCGTGTCCAGTCCTCCACCGTTAGCAGCTCTTAAATTACACTTTAAAAGGCTGAGCTATTGTTTAATCTTTTGTTCTGACCCTGAAGAAGGAGGACCGGTGAGTAATGAAGCAGGCCTCCGAGGGGGAAAAGGAAAAAAAGTGGAGGCTGAGCGGGTCTGGAGAATCTCCTGCTCCGTGTCCTTTAGAGCCGCTGACAGACCATAATTAAAATCTAATGATTTATTAACGTGCTGATGCTCGTATGGAAACTTCACCCAGAGCAACCTGCTAATGCGTTTGTGGAAAGAGGAGTGGGAGCACACGTGAAGGCCTCCGTGTCTCTGCTACATGTCAGCGTTCACGTCGAGTCTCCGTGGCTCGATTCTGAGACGCCGAGCAGAAAGAAACACGTCTGGACCTCCAGAACCAGAGCGGAGCACGAGGAGGACGCTCTCTCACCTAAAGCCACATCTGTCTCTGTTCACCAGGCGTCTGATGCATCATGTGACTTTTCTCTGCACCAATCAGGTGTCACCTCCACTAAACGACTCCACAGACGAACAAACGAGTTTAATCATCAGCCTTCAGGTGTGAAGGTCTCCCAGGATGATCAGACGATTAGTTCTCTAATCAAATCAAAGTCATCGATTGATTATCTGCTGATCATGAAAACCTGCTGGTGGTTCATCTGAAGCTTCACGAGGCTGCAGGTGTCCAAATATTTAGTCTTGTTGAAATATTAACTCACATTTAAACCACAATAAAAATCTGTATTTTCATTATTTTACAAAGTTTGACTGTAAAATTAAAATATTCTAATTTAAATAAGACAAAATTATCATTTTTACTATTTCACAAAACAACAATAATGATGTACTTTAAGGATGAAAAAATAATAAATAATATTCGAACTGCTTCAACCTCCATCCTCAGTGTATTTTTATGATCATAATTGGTAATTAATTTATTTTTCTTTGCAACGTTTGGCTGTAAAATCACACTATTAGCCAAAAAATGTTTTTTGTTTTTTTAAACAGATTTATTGTTTGTTTGTTTGTTTGTTTTTAAAACAGATTTCTGTTTTTGTTTTTTTAAAGAAAAAAGTCCTTCAGGACAGCTCACAATGTCCACATGACGAATCTGTACATCTACAGCTAACACTGAGGTTTCTTTAAATCTGCTTGATATTAATTATTCTACAGATATTTCCTGTTATTTAAAAAACAATATTATAACTCCCTAATTTAACTTTAATTAAAATAAAAGTAACTAAAATCACACTATTTGTCAAAACTGGAAGTATTTTACAGACATGTGTTGTTATATTTAAAAATAAAAAAGAAGAAAAAAGTACTTTAAGGAATAAATTACAGATAATGAAAATGATATTTAAAAATCTGCTGATTTAAGTCTGCTAATATATCATTATTATTATCATACAGATATTTGCTCTTATTTTAAAACAACAAACAATGATGATGATGATGATGATGATGTACTTTAAGGATGAAAAATAATGAATCCTATTTTAACTGCTTCAACCTTCATCCTCAGTATCTTATAGTTGGTAATTAATTTATTTTTCTTGAAAACTTTTGGCCCTAAAATCACACTATTTGCCAAAAATAGAATTATTTTACAGACATGTTATTTAAAAGAAAAGAAGATGAATAAAGTCATTTAAATTGAATGAACATCTGATCTACAGGTCACACTGAGTTTTATTTAAATCTGCCTCATACGTCATCATTCTACAGATATTTGCTGTTTTTTAACCATAATTCTTTTTATTTCTCGTCACCTTTGCTGCCAGATTTTCATGTTTTTATCATGATCCGGTTCGTAGCGTCTCTCTGGTAGAACTTCTTCGTTCAGCTGAGGATCTGCATCACTCGACTCACCAGGACATGAACTAACCGGAGGTGGCGCTTTAGCTCCTCCTGAGCAGCATCGGTTACCGTGGCGACGCCTACCTGGATGCCCCTGAAGACGCCGTGCGTGTGGATCCGGTACTGGGTGCTGCAGCTGTACACCATGGGCGTGCTGGGGTCGCTGTCGTAGCCGGCGGCGTGGCTGGAAACACAGACAATCAGCTGTTAGGCAGAAACCAGTCAGAGGACCAACTTCAGCTCCAGAATCTGAAACCTGGACGGAGTTCTGGAGGACAGAACCCGACCAGACGCTCGTCAGACAGCGGGGTCGTAACTCAGGGCAGTAAATCTGCTGGTGCAGCACACAGTGGCAGGTAGGAGGACGCTGCGTTCAGGTGCGCTCGGGGCAGGAAGCTAGCATTACTCAGACATGTTGGGCTGTCGCTCACAGGCCCTGATGTGAAACACAGACAGAGTTCACTGATGAACGGGCCGGGTCGCGGCGCCATAAATCTGCTGGTCGTCTCCGAACCAGGACGTTTGGGGTAAAACGTCGGAGCCTTGGAGGTGAGATCAGACTTTGTGAAGTAGCTGTTGTGAGGACGAGCATCTCTGCAGGAATCAGACTCACATCAGATGCAGACTGCAGGTAGAAACACTTCCTGCATTAAAGCGGATTTAAAATCAACAGCAGCCTCCTCTGCTGCCTGGAGTCACCAGATCTTCACACCATCATCCACTCTGACCTGCTTCCTTCACTGTGTGGATGAAATAATAATATTCTGCACCTGAAAAACACCTGAAACAAAAACATACAGGATGGAAGGACAGGTACACACACCTGAGCATTCTCAGCTCTCTGCTCTGTAACATGCTTT
>NW_007578998.1:177719-185348 GCF_000690725.1 Stegastes partitus
TTCTTTTTTGCTGCTGTATCGAAATAATTTCCCAGGTCTGGGATAAACACAGTATTTCTGTTCTATTCTATTCTATTCTATTCTATTCTATTCTATTCTATTCTATGTGGGACTGTCGGCTGACCTGCAGGCCGTGTGATCATCTGTCACACGTAGAATCGTACTTTTCTGCATCGGTGGAACTTTAAATGCTGCACATGTCATTTATGAATTCGCCTTCTGCTGCCTCTGATCTCAACAGTAAAGTATTTACAGTATTCATAGTATTTACATTATTCATAGTATTTACATTATTTATAGTACTTATAGTCTATTTTCTCAGTCTGGTGGACACGTGTGCTGCTCTTTTCGTAAATAAATCCAACGGTTGTTTCGTCTTTCTTCAGGTTTCTGAGGCGTCGTTCTGAAACCTGCCGAGTTCTCGACATACAAGCGGCTCATTGTTGGAGCAGCAGTGAGTGGACGTATCAGCTCTTCCTCCCTGAGCTCGCCTCCCTCTTCCTCCTCTTTATCTGCACTGACTCCCTCATCCTCCTCATCCTCCTCATCCTCCTCATCCTCATCCTCCTCCTCATCCTCCTCATCCTCCTCATCCTCATCCTCCTCATCCTCCTCATCCTCCTCCTCATCCTCCTCATCCTCCTCATCCTGCTGCCACCCAGAGACTCGCTGAACTCCGACATGACCGCCGGGAGAAACCGAACCGCTGCTCCACAAAACACAGCGTCCCATAAAACACCTTCACCCAACACACAAACGCTCCAGCAACGCTCCAGCAACGCCCTCACATTCCTTCGGCCTGTCGCTGATGACCGGATGTTGGCTGCGTTGGAGGTGTTCGTGGTTGTCGGGTCGCGGCGACATAAAGACGGAGCAGCACCAGACTTCCTGTGGCGGGTTTTGGTTCAATGTTCAGTCACGTCACGGAGAATATGGAGCAAAAAACCCACAGGAACAGGTGATAGTTTACTTTAAATAACTTCTACAGCACATTTAAAAAAGAAAGATTGAATCATATGAAGCTAAAAATAAAGTTTTAATTCATGTTAAATGTAAAAATCAGCTCCAGACTGTCCATAGCTTAAAAAGTCTGTATTTGTACATAAAATAATCGTTGTTTTACGTAGTTAGACGTTAAATTAAATTATTTTTACTGTATTTAAATAATGAAAAATATCATTTTACAGATATCTGAACAAAACAATCGTGTGTGTTAACATTTGAAAGTGGTAAATATTAAAAACTGAGCCGGAAAGTCTGATCAGAACCGACTTTACGGGCTCTCTGTGTAAGAAATAAAGAAATCGACCAGAAGAATAAAACAGGAGGAAGAACAACAAGTATGATCACCGTACTGAAGATAAACACAAACACTTCAGTAAAACTGATCCAGCTGCTGGAGGACAACAACGTTCAGATCAGCAGTCCCTCCATGTGACCAGAACCTCGTCTGGAGACGCCGAGCACTCTGACTTTAAGCTAGCGTAGCTGCTAACGTAGCTGCTAACGTAGCTGCTAACGCGTTCATCTCACGAGTCTGAAGTCGTCTCTGACACTCAAACCGATCAGGAAGAATCCTCGAAGCCATTTTTGTTGTTTTTTTCTCGGCTTTATTCTGAAAGTTCCTCGACTTCCGGCACCGAACTCGACCCGCAGCTTTGACAAAACCCACGAGTCAGAACTCGGCGGGAAACGCTGCGGCTGTTGGTAGCGATTCGTTTTACGGTTTGTACGACATTCGCAAAGAACTGCGTTAAAAATCCCAGTTGGAATGAACAGGAAGTGGACCGGGAAGCTGCCAGAACCAGAACCAGAACCATGTCTGGAAGGTTTGACAGCAGAACCTTCATTCAGCGTTAAATGAACGTTGTTTGTCTAAATCTGATGGTTGAATTCTTTTCAGCGCGGTTCTGACCTGATGCGGTACATATAAATGTGTGGTTCTGTTCCACCTGCAGCGTTTATATTCACCCATAAACCAGCTCAGAGAGTCGACCAGAACCCTCTGAGTCGGGTCTAGACCAGAACCAGGTCTCTGACCTGCTGCTGAATCTCCACAAAACCCAGAACGGACCTGAACCCACATCAGGATGTTCAGGACCAGGTTCTGCTTCACACCAGGAAGGATTTATAGTGTCTGAGCTGTGTGCTGGAGGCTCAGCTGCTGATTGGCTGATTGATGCCCTTTCAAAGTAACAGCTCATGGCTGTTGGTCAGGCTGGGTGAAGCATGCTGGCTTTTCAGAATAAAATGAGAGCGTGTGGTTCTAGCAGCACAGCGTTCTGGTTCCTACCTCTTGCCGGCGGAGGCCAGAGTCGTGACGGGGCTCCACGCCACGCACTCCAGCTGAGAGGTCATTTGATATAAATTGTCGGCGCTGTGGAGGAAGCAGACAAACGTAGAAGCTGGTGAGCTGTGAGCGGCCAGCGTGTCTGACATCACAGAACCTTTCATTAAACACAGCATCCCTCACGGCCATCAAACCGCCGCCGATGCCGGCGTGAACTCCCACCGCCGATTTATGGCCCGGCTGTCGGCCCGGTGCCTGGTACCTGCTCAGCGCCGGACTCACAGCCGTGATCCGTGACACCTTCACATAAATACGCCTGCTTCTCCTCCCTGCTGCTGATTAGGAACGTGTTCTGCCCAACATGCTCGCGCAGAACTTCATCGACAGCAGGAAGCAACGAAGCACGAGAAAATAAACCGTCAGACACAGAGAGGTGAAAACCCGAAGAAAAAATACAGAACAAATCAGACGGGCTGCAGAGGTTTGCTCATAAAGCACTGGATTGTCAAATAAAACGACAAAACTGAACTTAAATGCAGCAAAACTGTGATTTCAGTCACATATATGACGCCCAGCAGGGTCTGCAAAGTGTGAAAAAAAGGAATCTTGTTAAAAATCTTTAAAAATCAGCAGAAAAAGTGCCAAAAAAAACTGCATAAAAGACAGACGGGCTGCAGAGGTTTGCTCATAAAGCACTAGATGGAAGATTAATAAAGAAAATCTAATAATTAAGCAAAAAAAAAAAACAAACTTTAAATATGATATCAAATTAAAAGTCATTCTAACTGATATTACTGCAGTGTTTTGCTCTGTTATGGCAGTAATGAGTTTTATTTCTCCATAATTACAACAATAACACCAGTAAAGTCGTGTTTTTATGGTTTCATCTCCACTATATGAATTATTCTGGTATAATTACACCTTAAATAACAAAACTGGAGCAGTTTTTGTGATTTCAGTCACATATATGACGCCCAGCAGGGTTTAGTGTAAAAAAAAAAAAAAAGGAATCTTGTTGAAAAAAACTGCAAAAATCAGCAGAAAAAGTGACAAAAAAATACATAAAAAATGGTGGAATGTTGGAAAAACAGTAAAATAAATGTGTAAATTAATATTTATGCGTTTTTTTCTCCTGTCTCAGATTATAATCCTGCTTCCTGTCGTCTCGACTGTTTGTCTCCTTTTTGTTGCTCGATCTGGTTTAATTTGCTGAATTTGTTCTCTAGTTTGACTTTTTTTCCGTCTGTAGCGCTGAGATGTTTAAAAGGTCGCATTAAATTATCATTACTATGAGCAGCAGCAGCAGGAGGAGCTGCTTGGACGTTAATCGACGGGTTTCCAGACATAAATCCTGCTCCAGCAGGATCCAGCCGAGCTCCTCGAACCAAACAAACTAAACAAACGTTGTGGGTCGACAACAAAAGTCCGATTCCTGGTCAGGATCAGGACTCGGGTCGTGGGTTTGGTACAGAACGATTTATTTCCTCTCCTGCAGCTCCTCCAGTCGTCCTCACACGTCTTCATCTCCTCCATTAAAGAAAAGACAAAACTCACAGCAGCCCCTCAAACAACTGGAAACTGGAAAAAGTAATAATAAATAAAAATTTGTTAAATTATAATTTAGTGAAATAAGACGTTGCTTTGAATTGTGGTTGAAAAGAATAATTTAAAAAAACAGAAAAGGGACCAATCAGAGGCCTGTGCTGATGAGCAGTGGACCAGAACACCACATTTACTCATTTTTCTGTATTAAAAGTAATAAAAATATAATGTAATATAATGTAATGTAAAATAATGTAATAAAATATATTTCTGCTGAACCACGATTCCAAATCAGCGTCCTGATGTTCATGACGTTTCATTTATTATTACTTTTGTAATTTTCAGCTTGTTCCAGCTAATGGAGGCTGTGAACACACGTGAGGACGACTGCAGCTCTGATGAAACCCGGCGCTGCAGCTCGGCCTGCTTTCCCTGCAGAGTAAATACGGGCCCGTCGGTACCAGGCGGTACCAGATTAGAGCCTGACGAGGCGTCGCCTGGCGTGCAGAGCAGATACGAGTCGTGTTTAGAGCTCAGAGCGAAGCCTCCGAGGACTCCTCCGTCAGCACAAAGCTCCATCAGCGGTATGCGAGGAATGTTTCACGCAGCAGCAGAACCACCAGAACACCGTCTGGATCTGAGTTCTGGGTCAGATAAACTGCAGCTTCATTCTCATCCTGACAGGATCTCCTACATGTGGAGGGTGTGGAGGGACGGAGCAGCAGAACCTCCTCATCTCAGAGTGTAAAAGACTTTTAAAAGAATAATTAAAGTCCAGCTAAAATCTGAGGACGCCAGAAAAATATGTCAAAAATAAAATGAAGTTCATGTACGACTATTCCATGTGTGGATAAGAGCAGCGGCACAAGAATTAATAAAACACAGCCATAAAAAATCATTTTAAAATGTGGCAGCAAAAGGATCCAGAACCTCCCCAGTTAGAAAAGCTGTTAAACTGTGGAAATATCCAGAAAATATCCAGAAAATCAGGATTTAAAAACAGCAGAACTGTAATTATGCATCCACATGTTGTAGAAGGAAAAAAGTCACTATTTCATTGATAACACGCAGCAGCTTCCCAAAGGCTAAAAAATTCAAATTAAAATGAAAATCTGAGTCATTTTGGACGAGTTTATATCATCCCAGGAAAACGTCGACGCATTTAGACAATTTTAAAATAAATGGAATAAATTTGGGGTCATTTTGTGAAGTTTTCAGTAACTTTTTTTTTTTACATTTTGGAAAGAATTACGTCATTTTGGACAAATTCTTTAGACCTTTTGGAAAAGTTTTAGTCGTTTTCTCAAAGTTTCAGGACAAATCTGAACAAATTCTGAAGCTGGTTGGTCACAGAGGACACGAACAGAACCCAGGTCCGGTGTTCAGACTGAGACACCTGCATGGGTCTGGACCCGCCTCTCTGGTGTTCAAGGACCTGGAACTCTGGAAACACTCACAGCATCATTTTGGACCAAATTTGAACATTTTGAATGTATTTGGAGTCATTCTGGAAAGTTTTTAAATGATCTCGTACCATTTTGAGTCATTTTGAAGGACTTTAGAATTATTTTGGACCATTTTTTTTGACTTTTTTACACACTTTGAGTCATTTTTGGACACAATTTCGACCCATATTGGACAGTTTTGAAAGACTTTGGACACATTTTGGATCATTTTTATTCGTTTCAGACAGATGTGTTCTTCCTCCTAAATGTCATGTGTCTATCTGCTGTACTGATGAAGTTCTGAGGCTCAGAAATGATGGAAAAAGTCCATTAAAGTGATCAATCTGGACCCTCCTCTGTGGACTTCAAGGACCTGGACCTCTGGAACATTCACAGTCTGAAGGTAGAACTCTGGTCAGTAGATGAAGGTGCTGCAGATACAGAACCAGATGTTCTGAGGAGGTTCTGAGGAGGTTTGTTCAGATTTGGTTGGTGCTATACGGAGTGATCCACTAAGAAAAAGACGCAATAATAAAACTCCATTCAGCTGCTTCACTTTCCTCGTTCTGTGTTCCTGAACCTGGACCAAGCAGGAGTAAAAACCTGGTGGATTCTGGAGAATCGGAGCCGCCTGACGGGACAGAAGGCTTCTTGTATCTGTGGTTTCTGTCAGCAGACGGCCGTTTGTTAAGTGGAAATATTCCTCAAGTGTTCCAGTCATTCATCTGCAGCGGAGCTCAGACGCTCGGAAAATGGCTTAAGGTGATTTAGCCGAATGGAAGCAGGCGGCTGATTTATTCCTGGACTGCAGCTTCACCGCAGGAGCGTCAGCTGATCGCTAACAGCTGCGTCGACCACGTGATCGATAACGACGGAGGAGGAGGCATCCATACGCCTGATAGGAGCTGCTTTTCATGATCAAATGTGAGAAACGGAAGCTGGAGCGGTGGAGGTCGTAGAACCAGAACATCCTGTGTGCAGGTGGGTCGGACCTCAGCTCGCTTCGAAAAGCACCAACAACTAAATTATAAACTGATGTCGCACGTGTTTAGTTCTGAATTTGGCTTTTAAATGGTTGTGTTTGGGTTCACGGAGGATCCCGACGTGCTGGACTGAAGGGGAAGCAGGTTTAACAAAGTCAGGCTTTCTTGGTGTTATCTGGTTTAACAAAAGCTAAACCCCAGTCAGACACAACAGCGTTTACAGTCCGTCTTTGTTCACCAGGTGTCTGACGCATCATGTGACCCTTCTCCGGCACCAAACGGACCAATCACAAGCCGCCTACTTCAGTCAGAGGAACGGGTTTAATAATAGAGGCATGAGTTCAGGATTAGCCTCTCGAAGCCGATTTAAATCTCAAACTCTGAACAGAACCTCCAATAATCTCGCCTAGCGCACCGCTCTGGTGGGTTCAATAAACAGCCACAGAAACCAAAACCAGCCAGAATGAGGCCTGAGACCTCATTAAACATCCACAAACACATCAATCGGAGGGAAAACAAGGCAGCGCTGACGCCAAGCGGCTAATTTCATCTGCTAACATGATAACATTCGTTTGTTTGCAGCCAGCAAAGTCACAAAAGTTCCTCAGATGCCCACTTGAGGCTCCAAAAACATCCAGAACGCGTTGATTAATAAACTACAAAAAAATTATCGTACTTAATCACACCTTCCTCAGTTCCCTAATTTCCGCTAACACCGCTAACACCGCTAACACCGCTAACACCGCTAACACCCTCCAGCCGCTAGGTGGCGCTAAGGAGATGAACAGGACATAAGAAAGAAAGAACAGCGATGAAGACGAGATGCTTGTTGGGCCTCATCATCCCCACTCTGACCCCGACCGGTCAAGGCAAGGATGCAAGGATTCAAGATTCAAGGATTCAAGGATTCAAGGATTCTGCAGCCTCGTTTCCTCAGCTGGGTGGTTCCAGAGCCGAGGGGCCGTCACAGAAAAGGCCCGGTCGGATAATGACAACAATAATAGGAAGGGAGGGGAAGAAAACCCTCCAACAGAACCAGGCTCAGGGTTCAGGTTCTGCCTCCACGGGTCGGGTCAGAGTGGGGATGGACGGGCGATCAGAAGAACCACTTCCAGCCCAACAAGCCGAGCGAAGCGTCGTCCATCATCAAACCTTCTTGTGCTCTGACGTCACTCAGACTAAACGCGTCATCGCTGTTCGATAAAAACACGATTAAGCCGTTAATTACCGTAATGTCTGGACTACAAGCCGCCACTTTATTCACACTGCAGCTTAAACAACGATGCGGCTAATTTATGGATTTTAAAGAATTCACCTGGAGACCAAAGTGAGGCTGAGAGCGACGACGACAGAGAGACTGAGGAAGTGA
>NW_007578998.1:189282-192580 GCF_000690725.1 Stegastes partitus
GTTCTGCTGAGTCAGCGCGTCCTCGTGTTTGAAGCTGTGGTTGGAGAACTGGGAGCTGTGGTGGGTCGGAGTGTGGCTGTAGTTCCCCCCATCGAAGGCCACGGCGCCGTAACCTGCAACGCAACAACACTCTGGTCAACACGGGAAGGTCAGCGCCACGAGGATCCACTTCATCCCCTCAGAAATGTTTTGTTTGATTTATCACGAACACGAGCGTCTGAGCGTCTGAGCTGGTAAACGTGTGAACGCCAGTCATTCAACACACGATTTCTTACAGAAGAAAACTAAATGAATTCAACTGTTTGGCATCAGAGTCGACAGGAAAGTCACAGGAGAGAACATTTGGTGCATTTAAACCAAAAACAGGACAAATTTGCTGAGCTTCTGATTCAGTTTAATTCTTCAGGTTGTTTCTAACTTTTAACTATTTACTGTCTTTTAAAACAGAATTTTCAGTTTTCTCTAACTACGGGTAAAAACTAGTAAAACTACAGAAAACTAACAATAATTTACATGTTTACCCAAAAAAAAAAAAAACTGCCCAAAATTGCCAGTAACACTTGTTCTTTTCTAATATTTGACTGAACAATTACAGTTTTTCTTCTTCCTGTATTTAAATCAGCAAAAAACGGAATTATTTTACAGATATTTGTAAATTTGTTTTAGAATTGAAAAACGTTTTGTTAAATTAATGTCTATTAAAATCACAGAAAAAGAAGTATTAAGTTAGATGTCGACTGCAAAAAAAAAACAAAACAACAGACCAAAGCTTTAATAATGTCCACGGTTAAAACGGTAAATTGCTCTTTTACAATATTTATTAAAAACTGTTCCACAGATTTTTTTTCCTGTTTTGTTAAATCACAAAAAANAATTAAAGTTAAAACATCTTCTGTTTATGTTCACACCTGGTTTATGTTTAGAGTCAGTGGGTGGGGCTTATATTCAGGTGCCTCCATAGTCCAGACATTACGGTAGTTTCTTTTTTTCAGCTCTCAGCTTGGCTGCATCTGATTGGACGAATGCGTCACTCGTGAGCTGAGTGTTCCTGGATCTAAAACCGGGCCGACGTGGCAGCTCGCTGTTTAATTACACAAACAGTTTATTACAACACGACTGAGGGTTAGCGAATACGTACCGGTACGAATACGACTAAAAACATTTTAAAAGTCTGTTTTATTCAGTAACATGTACAGTATGGGTCTGATTGTTTTCTTGTATTTGGAGGTAAAAATATTCCACAATAATAATCATCATAGAGAGCTGATAATAGAAACTCAGACCGTGCTGGAAGAACATGTCTGTAAATAACCTGAACTCAGCGTCCTGGTGTCAGACGAGAACGTCTCCAGCTGGACTCGAAAGACAAAGAGAACGGCCAAAGTTTGGACCTCAGTCAGGGTCACAGTGACATCTATGTGGAGAGATTCTAACAGCGAACTAAACGAGTCCAGTAATTAGCGTAATGGTCTAACGGCGTTCCAGGAGGATCCTCCCCCGCCACTCAGACCTTCCTGCTACTGTTGGCCGGCTTCCTTCAGTGGCACCGTGACTTCTGTAGGTGAAAAGCTACTCATCTACCAATAAATGCAGGTGTGTGACGGCGACAGAACAACAGGCGGAAGCAGACGGACCTGTCCTGGAGGTGGACGTCCTGTCCCCAGCAGCTTCCTGCTGCCTCTCCCTGAGCCAAAACCACCCGGTTCTGAAGCGCCTCCACCTCCCATGTATGCAAAAATAGACGGTGTGTGCGTTACCTGTTGTAGGGGTTCCTCAGCAGCAGCGCCTGGCTGCTGGTGCAGCTGTCTGAAGGCGTGTGGCATCCGTAGACCGGCGGAGGGACGGCGTACTGCTGCTCACCTGCAACACAAGCCACAGGTGAGTTACACCTGAGAGCACGACCTCTGAAGCACAACGTCTGGTCTGAACCCTCTGATCACATCAGGCTCAACCAACTAACTATACTGAGTTAGTTTGAAGTGACCATCTAACGTCCAGGTTGTTTACAGATTAAAGGTTTAACCTCCTGACCTTAAAGTGGATTTTATGAAGCTAACTTAAATGTACTTTTACATCAGCTAGCACAAAAACGTAGCTTCAATTACACATAATAAGTGTATAACATAATAAGTTGATTATTATCTAAACGCTGTTTGCAACTCCAGAGGTTTCTGGAAATCAGTAATTCTTTTAAAATTCTTATCTTGCGACCATGCATTGAGTTAATTAAGGTTTATTAGTGTTCATGACGGACTTTTACAGGTGAGTTGGTGTCGAATAACATGAGCAACTGTTTCTGGGTTTATTATAACAGATCAGATGTTGAGCAGGAGGATAAAACCACCTGGTTGATGAAATAATTCAGATTTATTCCACAGAACACCACAGATCGAGCTACATCAAGCTAACCAGGAGCTAGCCACGTGCTAGCATTAGCTAAAGTTAACCTGGTTGATGAAAATCTCAGTTTTCTTTTCATGTTAAACTTCAGTAAAATTAGAATCAGCAGCGATCTGAAACGTTTGAAAGTCAAGAAGCAGGAAAATGAAAAGAACAAGTTTAATTCCTCGACGTCTCAGCTCCTTTAAACTCTGCCTGTCTTATTGTTTTATATTTTATCCTTCATATTTCTCTAACGTAGCGAACGGCTCCTCGCCGTCGCTCCTAATCCGCCCTCGGCTCCGTTATCTTTGGATTTTACAGCTTCGGCTCCATTTAAATATTTACCAACAGCGAGCGGAGCCGAGGGATGAGCAGGAGGTGGGCGGATGAAAGCAGGATGTGGCTGATTTATGCCTCCCACAGCCAAGGTCGCTGCAGAACCAGAACCAGGGACTCTCCCCGAGGTGAAGCCAGCTGTGCACTCGACAAGAGGATTCAAACAGGCTGCTCTGATTGGACCAGACTCATTGTTGTTTAACGGGAATTCTTGTGAGATAAAAGCGGTCTTTTCCAGATCTGCAGAGGAAGATGGCCGACGACCTCGTTTAAATCAACTTTAGCGCGCTTTGGTCAGCGGACGTCAGAGTGTGTGACCGACCTCCAAAGGCAGCAGTTACAACATCATTTATTAAAAATCAGCCTGAATCGGACTTATTTTATAACTTTGAATAGAAGAACAGAAAGAATAGAAAAATACTTTATGTATCCCAAGCCTGGGAAATCACTGAAAAGTCATGACGCCTTAGAAATGTGTCAATTCAGCTGAAAGCACTTTTTTAAGTTTGCTGTACCTGGAAAACACAAATGCTGCGCTAATAAGATCAACAAACGCTCGATCTAAACGGACCTAAATCTG
>NW_007578998.1:194999-197788 GCF_000690725.1 Stegastes partitus
AAAAAAAAAAAAAAAAAGGAAAAATTGTAAAAACTCTGTATTTTTAATTCTTAATTTCTTCATCCTTCTACAACGTGTAGGAGGGAGTTTTACAGGATTTAAATCAGCTAAAAATATAAATATAATAATATAATATAAAAATAAAATAAATATAAAAATGATAAATTACCAAAGCTGATAGATTTAATAAACTGATGAAAACACGTTAATTCAACATTTCTGTTATAAAAACTCCATAAAATCTGCAAATTTAACAAACAAATCTGTAAAATGACAGAACCAGTGCTTCTGTGTCTGTTAATGCAGAAATATATTCACAGATGAACACTTTATTGTATTAAATAAAAAGGAAATATTTTAATAATGTCTTTAGTAATTGAAAAAAAACTTCTTGCTGCCAGATTTTTCATTCATTATTATTATTTTTTAAATCTATTTCTTTTTACAGTGTACAGTTTTAAATGTGTTCTCCAGCAGTGATTTATTTCTTATGACAGCAGCTGACATGATGGAGTTTTCTGAACACTGAAGGTAAAACGTGTTTTAATGAATCAACGCGAGTTAAAGGAGATCAGGTCACGACTGGAACCGACCCGACGGCCTCGGCGCCAATAAATCAGCGACGCACGCTTCGTTAGTGAAAACACTTTCCCTGTGAGAGAAAACAGAAAGAAAGCCTCATCACAGCCTCCATCCGCCTCCCCTCAGCGTCTCTCTGATCCTCCCTCCGCTCGCTTCTATTCACCTGGACAGCCTGGAAATCCCCACCGCTGCTTTCTATCGCCTCTGGAGATCTCCACTCCAAAAACATCCAAAACGACGTCTTGAAATGTCTGGTTTTATCCGTAACCCAAAATATTTTAGTTAATGATCATAAAGGAGGAAAGAAAGCAGAAAATATTCACATTTAAGAAGCTGAAACTGGAGGATTCTGCTTCCTAAAGTCTGTTTTTATTCCCATTAGAGCCATAAACGCATTAATTTTTCTCCATAACTCAAATTCTCTCATAATTAGAGCTGAAACTAATTCTTGCTTTTATTGCTGATTCATCTATCGAGTATTTTCCTCATTAACTGGTTCGTTGTTGAGCCAAAAAACGTCAGAAAACAGTGAAAACTTTTCCAAACTAATGTCCTCAAGTGTCTTGTTTTGTCCGTAGCCCAAATATATCCGGTTTATTGTCGTGGAGGAGGAAGGAAACTAGAAATATTCACATTTAAGAAGCTGAAACTGGAGGATCAGAGCTTTGTATTCAACTGGAATCCCCCACGGCTGCTTTTTATTCCCTTCAGAGCCTTAAACACATTCATTTTTCTCCATAACTCACATTCTCTCATAATCAGAGCTGAAACCAATCACTGCTTGTATTGCTAGTTAATTAATTGAGTATTTTCCTCATTAATTGGTTCGTTGTTGGACCAAAAAATGTCAGAAAATGTTCAAAATGACAAATGTCCTGTTGTAGCAACAATCCACAGTTATTCAGTTTATTGTCATAAAGGAGGAAAGAAAGCAGAAGATATTCACCATAAACATATTAAAGTCTGAATAAAGTCTCCGTGTGTCTCAGAGCTGAACATGATCATTATTGTTGCTGCTGATTCACCTGTCAGGTGTTTTCTCACTACCTGACGACTGGTTCATAAAACGTCTGAAAACGTGAACGTAAAGGGATGACAATGAACTTTAACTCGTGTGTACTGGTCCTTTAAAGTCATAAATACGTTTATTTTTAATCTATAACTCAAATTTCCTGATAACTGGAGCTCCGTTGATTACTTCGTTAATGATTTCCTCCGTTAATTAATCGATAAATACGTTTAAACACGTCCTGATGATGGAACCAGCAGACGTATTATTATTAATAAACATCAGCTCAGTTGATTGTTTATTTATATTTATGATCATTTCCACGTTTCTGCATCAATCGATTCATTTTGGGTTCAAAAAACGTCAGAAAAGCAAACGTCCTGCTTCAACCCAAACAGTTTACTGTCACGGAGACGTTTCAGGAGCTGGACGTGAAAATGTTCAGGAAAAATAAAAAAACTAAAATAACAGTTGCTCTAAAAGCCCCAAACCTTCTTCATACGCAGCAAAAACTTCACAGCGTGAACTGAAAGGAACAAAAGCTTCTGGGCTTCGAGCTTCGTCCTGCNTAAAGTTAACCTGGTTAATTAAATAATTTAGGCTTATTCCACAGAACACAACAGAAGTGGCTGATAAAAGTCAAAGACAACAATAACCGCAGCGTTTGGTCAAAATGAAGCAGAAGCTGAGTTATTTCACTGGTCTTTGAAGTCATAATGCGTCAGAAATGTGTAACTATCAGCTGAATAAAGGTTTAAAGTGTTTAAGTTAAAGCAAGAAAAGCTCCAGAGGCTAGCATTAGCTAAAATATACAGGATTATTATTATTATTATTATTATATGTTTCAGGGACGGTACCAATTATTAGTTTTCAAGGAGCCTGATAATCAGTATTTAGAACCAGGACACATTTTGGAATAAAAACAAAAATCCTGATGAAAATCTTTTGTTTGTTTAATTCTGCTGTTATCGGGATACGCGCACATTTAGACTTTTAAATTATTTTTAACTACAAATATTCAACAAAGTTTTTTTTTTCTTTGAAACAACTTAAAATGGACAAGAAAGATTTAATTTTTCTTTTTTAATTATCATTGTCAGAAATGTTTGTTATGACATTGTCTCCAAATTTTATGCATTTTAGGAGTGAAATAGGTTCAGGAACACAGATTCATTTTTATACCAAAAGGCTTAAAATG
>NW_007578998.1:201643-206371 GCF_000690725.1 Stegastes partitus
CTCTGCTGCCGTTTGTTTGTCTGAACTCGGCCGAACTCGGCGGGCGGCAGATAAAGCGGGCCGGAGGTCGGCTCGGCGCTTTGATTCCTGCGTGGTTCCTGAATTATCTGCTTGATAAGCTGCTAATGAAGCTGCTGGCTGACGACCAGCGGATCAGACGTCCTCCAACACACTCACAAAACGGATTCTTGAATCTGCTTCAGCGTGTTTGTGGAGCTGCTCGGTGCGTTACAACATCACAGACAGAGCTCAGAGGCTCTCACACCAGAATCAGACACTCTGACTGGAAACCACATTAAAACTATTCCTGAAGTGAGACTCACTGTAAGGTCACATTAAAACAGGAAAACCCTTCAGCTCAGCTCTAAACAGAGTAAAACATAAACCACACCGAGGTTACTTTGACAGAAACGTATTAAAGTAAACGTGACTTGAGGAACCGTGATGCTTCGTTTGTAATTAACTAAACAGTCCCGACGTTAAATCCAGTTCTGGTGTGTGTTGGCTCATCGCTGGTCCCGCTGACCTGCTCATAGTCTGGATAGTTTTAGTTCCAACGTGACTCACAAACCGAGTTAAAGTCGGTTGTTAATTTAAAGTATCACAGCAGTCTGAGCCAGTTGCTGCTTTTCTGATTTTACTCTAAACTCAGAGACAAACTTTGAATTTAACGTGAATCTCATGAAATCTGCTGCTTTTGCTCTTTTTTTCTTTTCCACCAAACGGACGTGAATCAAACAGAAACTCTCTTCATGCAGCCTCGTGTTAAATCAGTAAAATCATCCAGTCTAGCCGTGCTGAGGTGAAACCGGGCCGAACCAGAAACCAGAAGCTGTTTAAATGACTTTCTGTTTCCCAGCAAATGAGACACGGCGTCAACACAAAGCTTCATTTCATCGTCTAAACATCTGCCAGAACAACTGCAGCATTAAACCGTTCATTCACATTAATTAGTTCTAATGAGATTCTGCAGATTATTAACCGACTTTTGTTTTAATTAAAGGAATAAAAGCAGCAGGTCAGAGTCTGGTTTTAGCATAAACTCAGTTTGAACTGACCAGAAAACTTCACGTCTTTCATGATTTCAGCAGCTTTTGTTTTTTCCCAAACAGCTCCTGGAGACTCTGACGGTCCAAGTGATGAATTCAAAGATAAACTTTATCGATAAATGAGCAGAAAACACGTCCGTCCCTCTGACGCTGGAACTTCATGATCAGGTTCTGATCAGTTAAAGAACCTCTGTGCTGCTGGTTAAACCAGTCAACACACTAAAATCCTTCCTTTTTTTGGCCAACAGGCACAGAAACAACAAATGAAGTCCATAAAAGCTGAGCCCCATCGGGTCAGAACCAGTTCAGGCCGTGTTCGAGGCTCTTGGGGTGACGCTCGGATCAGACGCTCTCTGCTCTAACGGGGCTTCCCACCGGGCCTGCTTTGTCTCAGAGGAACCGCAGCGACCCGAGGCAGCGAAGGCAACACGGCAGCCGACAAGAACCACGTCGGGCCGGTTCTTCTGAAGCTCAGACGGGCTGAAGGCTGCAGAAGGTGTTTCGCAGCAGAAACATGAAGGAGACATTCAGACTCCTCGTGTTTTCACCTGCTCACTAATAAACGAGCAGTTTGCATCAATGTTTACGAGCTCAGACGATTTCTAACGAAGCTACGTTCAACCAACAAACTTTATCGAGTTCACTGGAGCTTAATTAATAATTAATTATAAAACCACTGGCAGCAGAAACACAGTTTAAATCAGGGCTGGAAATCTTAAACCAGATTGATTTAATTAATTTAGAACATTTTTGTGTTCAGCCAACAAACAGAAACTTGAGTTTAATTTACACAAAATATTGAGTTGATGCAGCAGAAATGATCTTCTTCACTTCCTGCAATCAGATTCATTTTTCATTAACTTCTTATATCGTACGCTCTAAAAACTGGGGTGTAGTTTAAAGAAGTTTCCATCAGTCTGTTTGACTCGTGATGAAATTAAGTTCAACCAACGAGCCATGCTGAGTCAGATGAAGGTGTTTCAATGAGTCACTGGCAGCACTGGAAGGATTCTGAGAGTTTTAAGGACTTTAAATCCTGAACTTCAGATATCAGTCCAATTAAATTAATTTAAGGCGACTTGTTTTGTCGTGTTCAACCAACTAACGCAGAAGTTTGATTTACACACGATGCAGAACATCATGATGTTTAAAACATTTGACCTGATAACTGGCAGCATAGAGACGCTTCATGAGGTTTTCAGGACTTCAAATCTGAACGACAGAAAGATTTAGACATGAATCCAATTTAATTGATTTACTCCAACTTGAATGTTTGTGTTCAGCAACGAACTCAGAAATTTGAGTTTGATTTACACAAAATATTAAGTTGATGCAACATTAAAAAGTTGTATCTAATAACTGGCAGCATAAAGAGGAATTTTACAGCTTCTAGGTCAGTGAATGTTGGACTTGCTCCTCAGAAAGACTCCCCTGATCTGCTGCAGCCTAATCTTGGTGTCCAGCCGACTAGCTGGTGTGCTCGGTGCTGCTACCTGTCTGGTTGCGGGCCGCCTGCTGCGTGTCCATGCAGTTGGTCAGGTAGGGCGGGTTGCTGAACATCCTGCCGGGGGGCTGGTGGTGGTGGGGGGGGGCCACGGCCGGCGGCGGCTGGCTGGACGGCGCCGGCGCCCCGAACGCCGCCCCGTACCTGCAGGCGCCGGTGCCGGTGAACTGACCCGAGAAGTGGACGGTGAAGGCGCTGAGGCCGCAGTGGGGGTCCGGGTCGTGGTGGTGGGGGTCCCCGGCCGCCCCCCAGCTGGGCTCCTGCTTGATGAAGGAGTGCGGCCCCAGGGAGGTGTGGGGGGCCGCCAGGGACGAGTACGGCGAGGCGGCCGCCGCCGTGTGGAAGTCCAGCACCGGGGCCCACTGGGGGGCCGAGCTGACGGGCAGCGCCGGGCAGCCGGGGCTGGGGCCCGCCGGCACCGGGGGCAGCAGGGAGTTGAGGTCGCGCACGTCTGAACCCATGGTGGTCCAGGGGAGCAGCCCGGAGTAGAGGGAGGCTATGTTTACACCTGGAGGTCCTGCTGCAGCCTGGAAACGCCTCAAGTCCAGCAGGAGTTCATGACCACCAGGAAGAGTCGGGTTTGCTCAGAACGCTGCTGCACGGAGACAAGGAGGAGAAGGAGGAGAAGGAAAAGTGGTTCCCGTCCACAGAGCGAGTGTTTGTGGCTCAGAGATGGAGTCCAGCCAGGGAGGACCAGGCTTCTGCTCAGGCTCCTCTGACTGGAGGACGAGGAGGAGGAGGAGGAGGAACCCTGGCTCTGCCTCCTCCTCCTCCTCACTGTCTTACTGTGTGTGTGTGTGTGTGTGTGTGTGTGTGTGTGTTGTGTGAGGAGGAGGAGGAGGAGGGGGCGGAGTCAGGAGGTGATGAAGGACCCTCTGACTTCATTCATCTACTGGATCAACAACAAAAAGCTGCCAAACAAAAGCAGTCTGACCTGAGACAGAACGAAGCCTCTGGTCACTGATCTGATGTTTATTGAACTAAACAATAAAAGAACCCATGAATGTGTTAGAGGCTGATTTGTTTTTATTCTTAAACTATAACCTCAAACATCCAGAATCAGCTTTAATCAGTTACCTTCAGATTAAGTTCATATTTCAGCTGGTTTCTGTTCAGAACCGAGGCCCGGCAGCAGCTCCACACACAGACCGACCATCCCCCAGGAAAATAGAATAAAATGAAATAAAATGAAATAAAACAAAATGAAATAAAATAAAATAAAATGCGTGTCCTGTTCCTGTCCTCACACCAGACTCTATAATATTTATTTAGCAGTAAATTAAGCAGCAGTTTGCTTTAAATGCGTCTCAACATAAAGCTCCGTGCTTTGGGCTGTAAGGCCTGCTCGGTTCGAGCCCTTTATTTTCATTTATTTATTACGTTTATTTTTATTTTTATAGATTGAATTCAGTTTAATGCACCGGGTGCGTTAATTATCAACTAAACGCAGGAGAACAAACCCTCAGCTTTCAGCACAAGAAGCGCAAATAAAACTGAAAATAATTTAAAATAAAAGCGCGTTTTGGAGCAGATTTATTATTTCTTTTTTCCATGTTTGCAGAATCAAACCAACTCGTTTGTTTCTGCTCTTGTAGCTGGGATCAGGCTCGTCTCCGTGTTTCTGCTCTTTGGTTTAAAACCTGATAAATGTTCACAAAGCGAAAGTAAAAGTGGGTTTGTGTCCTTGTGGCGGTTTAAAGGAAGAAAAACGGTTAAATTAACGTAAAGACGAAGCGCTGCGTAAAGACCAGCGCGTAAAACCCGGAGACTGTGTGACCCGCCGGGACAGCTCAATAAAATAACAGGTAACCATAATAAAGAAGTAGAAATAATAAATAATAAAAATAATAACAAATCTAAAACTAACGTCCCTCCTGAGCTCAGGTTTTCACCAAACAAACGTGTTTTTAATTGTGTTCCAGCTGAAGCCTTCAATCAGCTCCGAATCAAACATAAAACTAGAATTCTGCGGATTCATAACTGCGTCCAAACACCTCCACGTCCTGGTGTTCCGTCCTCCTCCTCTCCTCTCCGGACCACCGACTCTCCCGGACGCCGCGACGCGGAGGAGACGCGCTCCGGACCGGTTCAGGAGCCGCAGGACGAGCCGAGCCCCGAACAGCAGAACCACGAAACTAAATGCAAACATCATCCCTGTCCTCATCCGGATTTTAT
>NW_007578998.1:206476-236471 GCF_000690725.1 Stegastes partitus
GAGATTTTTAAAAAATCGGCTTTTATTTTATAATATTGACACAAATTAATGTGTTTTAATGTAATTATGCAGCAAATACACATTTTTATTATTAAGGATTAAACTGCAGGTTATTTTCTGGATCAATAAATCAAATGTTTGAGTTAAAAAATGGTGAAAAATGAGGATCTGAGTTCAGTTTATTGTCACCGAGGAGGACAGAAAGCAGAAAATATTCACATTTAAGGAGCTGAAATCAGAGAATTCACATTTATTTTTATCCTACATTAATATGTGGATTGTTTCCTTGATTCATTTATTAGTTGTTTGGCCTCAAAATGTCAGAAATAGTAAAAAATGTCCAAAATGATGCCTTTAAATGTCCTGTTTTATCCAAATAAATTCAGTTTACTGTCACAGAGGACAAAAGAAACCAGAAAACATTCACATTTAAGAAGCTGGAATTAGAGAATTCACATTTCTGTTCATCCTAGATTAAAATGTATTGATTAAATATTAGTTATTTGGCCAGAAAATGGTGAAAAATATCCATAATATCCCGATAATTCTGTCAAATGTCTTGTTTTGGCCACAACACAAACACTTTATCATCAAAGAAAAGGAAAAAAAACAGAAAATATTCACATTTAAGAAGCTGAAAATCGCTGCAGCTCCACTTTCCAACCACTCTGTGTTCGCTTTGTGTCTCTTTTTATTCATCCCGCTCGTCTTTATGCACTTCGCTGCCTTTTAAAACGGTTTTTCAGCTCTTTTGCAGCCATTTGAGTGTTTCTTGTGTATCTTTGCAGCGTCTATTCGTCTTCTAGTTGAAAAAATGGAGGAAAGAAACCAGAAAATATTCACATTTAAGAAGCTGGAATTAGAGAATTAACATTTATTCTGATCCTAGATTAATATGTGGATGTTTTCTTGATTAATTGATCAGTTTTTGGGCCTTAAAATGTCAGAAAACTGTCAAAAATGTCCAAAATGCAACCATTAAATGTCTTGTTTTGTCAGATTATATTGAGTTTCCTGCAATTACTAGTAATGTTCATTAATCTGGTTTTATTTCCTCCATTACTGATCAGCTGCTGGGTCACTAAAGGTCAGAAAATGGTGAAAAATATGCAAAATTTCCAAGATAACAGCCTTAAATGTCTGATTTAGTCCAAATATATTCAGTTTACTGTCACAGAGGAAGAAAGAAACCAGAAAACATTCACATTTAAGAAGCTGGAATTAAAGAATTTCCGCTTTTTATACTAAAAATGAGCTCAGTGTGATAATTCAGGTAGTTTCTGGTTCGTATAACTCTGGTTGCTGCTCTGTAAAGACGCTCCGCTGGTCAACATTTAGAAATATTCACTTTATCTGATTTATTTCTGCGTTCAGGTCGCCGTGACATGAATCTGGAGGAGGCTCACATCCTCACGCTGACGTCAGGATTCAGAGACTCGACGTCCGCCTGGAATATCTAATAAAAACCATCATTACTGAGCATCTGAACGGAGTTTAGCTGCTAAACGTCGTCAGAAAAGCAGCAAATCTACATTATTTCAGAACAAATGTGGCCTTTGTCTCGTTAGCTTCACCTCATGAAGCTGCTGTTCCCATTTTCATTAAAAAATATGAAAATTGTTGGATTATTTCAGAAATAAAGCTAAAAAAAATACTGCAGATCGACTTCCAGACGTCCCCTGAACACAGAGCAGAACTGACGGTGGAGGGCAGACCTGAAGCTGTGGACCAACAGGATCATCATCATCATCATCATCATCATCATCATCATCATCATCCTGTTGTTCTTCTGCTGCAGTTTGATGGAACTTAGCTGGAAGAGCAGCATCAGCAGGTATTCATGTTGACTTTAAATTATCTAGTTTTTAATGATGAGTCATGAGTGAAATGTCAAGTCGAGTTTCTTTAACTCAAAGACAAACAGTTTAAAAAATAGAGTTTGCAGCTTTTTCTATTAATATTCAGTCCAGTTGGTTGAAACGCAGCTTTAACTTGAAGGCACACAGGGAGGATTTTTATTGAATAAAACCTTTAAATGTGTTGTTTTTACCCCCAGGGAGCAGTTTTAAGGGGTAAAACCATCATCTTTAGTCTGGACTTCAACATCTGTAAATGACAGAAATTCACTTTGTTATTTTATTTAGCTGGTTTCTGGAAGTTTGGGTCGAAATTTCAGCACATTTGGACGAATGACCGACTGTTGCTGCTTCATCGTGATGTGGCATCTCTGAGTTCATTTAAAAAGAAAACGATCCGACAGTCGTGTTTTAGGTTCAACCAACGTAAAGGTTTTATATTGTGTGAGAATGAGCAGAACATGTGTCGCATCAATGGTTTAGTTTCAACAAAATGGACCAATGTGACTAAATTACCGTAAATTCCAGACTATGAGCGCACCTGAATATAAGCCCCACCCACTGACTTTAAACAGGAAACCAGGTGTGCACATCTCCAGGCTGCAGGTGTCTCTAAGCTGCAGGTGTCCATGTTGGAACATGAGACATTTACACAGAAAGATGTTTTAACCTTTAATTAAACGCGTAGCGGTAACATACACAGATACGTACCGTAGAGGCTTTTTTCTGAACACTTCCTGTAACACGTCTGGTTAAGGAAATAAAACTCAGAATCACTTCCTCAGTCTCTCTGTCTCTCAGCGTCACTTTGGTCTCGAGGAAAACTCATAAAAATCCATAAATTAACCGCATCGTTGTTCAAAGCGTGTGAAGAAAGTAGCGCCTTATAGTCCAGACATTACGGTAATCTGAACCAAACCCTCAAAACTAAGTTGACTCAACTCCAATAAATCACGTTGGCTCAACACAAGTACGTTAAGCTGACGTGACATAATTAAACCTTTTAATGTTTGTTTTCTCCGTTTATGTGAACTTGAATGTTTTTAATCAAACAAGTTGTTGAATATCGAACGAACGCGACGTTATTTGTTCACGTTTGTCTCAGAAACATGAACTTTTACTGCATAAAGTACATGTTAAACTTTTAGAATACTACGTTTATATACTGCATGTATGTTGTCCTTCATATCCGACATGTTGTTCGTGTGTTGCTGCAGTTTGTCCTGTCGTTCTGTTTCCATCCACCTGTAGCAGATCTGTTCTCCATCACCTCCATCACCTCTGTGTGCGTCTGCAGCCCGTCAGGTCTGTGTTCTGTTCGTTCTGGATTTAAAGCTCTTTGCTGCTGGTCTGACGCTGAACCGTCGTCTCTCTGATCTGAACCTCTAGTCGGTGATATTCTACGTAACCACGGCGCTGCTCTGAGTTCTGCTGCCGTCTCACCAGAACAACCCGCCGACCTCTGACCTCTCCTCCACGCCGCCCCAGACGTAAATCACACGCGTACAGATTGTCGGGTTTAAAACGCCGTCTGAGGGCTGAAGTCCGAGAACGCTTTGATTTGACCTGAAGCTCGTCGACGGAGGAAACCTGCAGCGACTAACGAGACTCCGTGGTTCTGACCCTGGAACAAGCTACCGGACTTCATGAGATAAAGAATCTAAACCGCCGCCGTGATGCTGCAGCTGATGGAGTTCCTGATTCCGACTGATCGTCTGTGAATCGACTAATCAGTTCATTTCCATTTTCATAACCGATTATTCAGTTTGTGTAAAACATTAAACAGTATTTAATCGTAGTTTTATTAATATTTCACACTTACTATTATTATTAGATTTCCCCTGTTTTGTCAAATTACAGATAAAAAACAGGCAGAATCTGTAAATTTACCCCAAAACTTATTATTTTACTGTATTAAAATTAGCAAAAAAACTACTTTAAAAAAAGAAGCTATTTTACACATGTTTGCTGTTATTTGAAAGAAGAATTACAGGAATGTATATTAAAGTTAGAACAACGGGAAATAGTTTTAAAAGAATTTATTTCCTGCTTCGTTGAATTAATGACTGAAAAAACAAATAATCTGTAAACAGCGGTCACACCAAAAACCAGCTTTTTAAGAAATATCGTTGTTGTTTTATCTTTTTTGTTAATTTATTTTATTTTTTTTAGTGTTTAAGCACAAAATTACACTTAAACAAACACAAACTGTATTTAAATTAGCAATAAATTAATTAATAGTAATAAAAGCAAAGTTATTTTACACATATTTGTTGTTTTTCTAGTTTTTGAACATGGACTGTTTGTGTTTTTGTTTTCTGGCCCTCTTGGTGCCAGAAACCTTTTATTCGGAGCTTTTTTTGTTGTATTTTTTAATATTTTTATTTATATATTTTTACAGCTGACTGGGATCATTTTAAAGAGTTCTGAAACGTGTCATTAAAAGCATCTCAACACTCAGAATCAGAACCTGAGTGCTTTGGGTCCGGTGCTGCCACATTTTCACTGTTTTTAACAGAACTTATTTCACCAGGTGTCACATTCAGCGCCTTCTGGGTTTTCTTTTCACCAGACACCTGTTAGAACCGAACCCAGAACCGGGTCTGCTGTGGACGTGGAGCTCTGCCGCTGCAGCAGCTGCATGTGATCAGTCCCGGGCCTGATTAAGACGACCCGTCGCTCTGCTGTAGCGTCCTGACTCGGTGCTGAAGATGGATGGACGCTGGAACAAACACCGTGGAGGCCGAGCCGAGCCTCTCAGAGCGGGTTTTCCCCGACGCTGCAGCGGAAGTGTCCACTCAGCACTCCTGCTCTGGTTCTGGAAGCCATTACAGCCCGACACTCTCCTGCAGCTATCTGCTGGTGCGTCGCTTTAATAACCAGCGGAGCGTGGAGTGCACGTGAGCGTGCACGTCGGCCTGAGTGTGGGTGTGTGGAGCCGATGAGCGGAGATAGATGGTGACTTCACCATCTGGAAATCTAGTCTGGCAGAGAACTGCTGACCCACGATTCAACTCTTCAACTCCACGAGGAGCAGAGGAGGAGCAGAGGAGGAGCAGAGGAGAAGCAGAGGAGGAGCAGAGGAGGAGCAGAGGAGGAGCTCGGCGCTGGAACAGCTCTTCATGAGCAGAAGCAGCGCGTCAGGACCTGGTGCTGGTCCGTCAGCAGCACCCACATGTGCACAAACGCTCACGAAATAAAATAAACCCATCAAATGATCAACTGATTCATCCACAATGAAAACAAGCAGTAGAAAAAACAGCCTTTAGTCTGGCTGCAGCTCCACCTGGTCAAAGGTCTGAACGGTGGAGATGTGTTTCTATTGTGTTTCCTGGTTGTTACGAACCTGGAGGTGAAAAATAAAAGCTGCTGAAGTAAGAAGACGTTCACTTTATGTCTGACACAACTAGTTAGTCACCAAACTAACCAACAGTCATTCAAAACTACCCAAAGCCTGTCCAAAATGACTCAAAATGTGTCCAAAATTAATCAAAATGTTTACAAAATGACTACAAAACTAAAATGTCTTGGACAAAGCATCTATAAACGTTCTGCTGTTGCATGCAGGAGTGAACACGAGAGTCTTCATGCACTCTAACTCGTCCACAATGACCTGAAAAGTTGTTCAAAATGATCAGAAGTTAATTAAAATGTGTTAAAAATGACTCAAAACGTCCAAAATATTTCAAACTTGTCCAAAATGACTCAAAATTGGTCCAAAATTAATCAAAACACCTTCAAAATGACCTAAAATCTGTCAGAAATAACTTAAAACGTGTCCAAAATTGATCTAAATGTTTACAACATGACTACAAAACTAAATGTTTTGGACAAAGCATCGATAAATGTTCTAAAAATCAGCCACTAGACTCTGTGATCGCAGCTTCTTAAATGTGAATATTTTCTCCTCAGTGACAGAAAACTGGAGATCTTTGGACAAAACATGGAAACCTTTGGAAAATTTTGGACAGTTTTCACCTTTTTTGGGACATTTTCTGGCCACAACAAATCGATTAATCAAGGAAACCATCTGATATGACAATAAACTGGAGATCTTTGGACCAAACAAGACATCTAAAGACGCCATCTTGGACACTTTGGACATTTTTCAGCATTTTCTGACATTTTCTGGCAAAATAAAAGCTGATTAATGGAGGAAACGACCAACAGATTAATCACTAATGGGAATAACCACTGGAGTCTCTCATTGCAGCTTCTTAAGTGGGAATGTTTTCTGGTTTTCCCTAAAACTGAACATCTCTGGAATAAACGAGACATTTGGGGACGTCTTCTTGGACATTTTTCACCATTTTCTGACGTTTTGTGGCCCAACAGTTGATCAGTAATGGAGGAAACGAGCACCGGGTTAACGGACAGACAAACATGGTGTAAGCAGTCGACAGTCATCAAAATATGTTCAAAATGACTCAAAATTTGTCTAAATTAACTTAAAAACATCAAATAAAATTTAACAACCTACAACTTCTTGAGTACATTTTGCTGCTTCCAACCACCAAATGTTCTGCTGCAAGAGTGAACACGAAGCTCTTCATGCACTCAGACGATGACCCTAAAATTGTCCAAAATGAGTCCAAACGCATCAGAAACATTTAAAAATTACTCAAAATTCAAAATTTTGTGCACTCTGATGTGTCCAAAACAAGTTCAGATGATCAGAAAGTACTCAAGATATGTTCAGAGTGACTCACAGTTTGTGCCAAATGACTTTAAAACCTAAAAAAAAAAGAACAACTTCTTGAGTACGAGTCAAAACTCATCAGAAATGAGTCAAAATGTCTTAAAATTGGACTCAGACGTGTCCAGATTGACCTTAGAAACTGTCCAAAGTCCAAATCATCTGAAATCAGTCACAATATGTTCAAAATGACTCACAATGGGTCTGAATTGACTTTAAAACTTTTTCTTTTTTAAACTACAACGTCTGGGGAACGTTTGCTGCTTCTATTAACCTTTTATGATGCAAACATATAAATAAATGCAGATTGTGGACACATGAGTTTGTGTTCCTTCATGGAGGAGGTGGACCCGACAACTCTCTCCTGGAGCTTCGCTGACTTTCCCCGTCGAGCACAAAGACTCGGCCGTGACTCAGGCTGATGACCTGCTCTGATCCATCATGATAAGACTCGTCTGATCGCCTGAGAAACTAAGCAGCGGCGGCGGCGGCGGGCTCGTTCGTTTTCTGCTCGTTCCGACTCACTCAGACGAAGACAATCACACCCCGAGCCTGAATATTAACTCTGATCCCAGAGGAGCGCTCAGGCATCCGACCGCTCCACCGATCTGAAGATTGATGAGCCCCACGGCCGATGGAGCGCATTCCTGCCGCGCCGACAACAAATTATCTTCAAATGAAGAGTCGACAAGCTCGGCCCGGCGCTCTCAGGGATCCCAGCGACCCGGCGCATGTTTGGTTTGTCCAGCGGCGACGTGGAGCTGCTCTGAACGAACCGAAACCTCCTCTGGTTTGCTAAAAAGGCCCGATTTGATCTCAACACTTTACTACAAACAGTGAGCTGTGTGTTTGTGCGTTCACGTTCAACAGGTGTGTGTTCGTCCACGTGTGTGAATCCTTCTTTTGTTTCAGCAGCAGGTCGATCAGCTGCAGCCAACACGGTTCCTCCCTGTTCTGCTGCAACTGTGTGTGTCTGTGTGTGTGTGTTGGTGTGTGTTTGTGTGTGTGTTTGTGTGTCCACGCCGGATCCTCCCGTCTGAGCTATGCGCTGATGGACGGAGGATGAGCTCGGCTGCAAACAGCTGGACGACCACACGGCCCCGTCAAAAATTAATCAAAGTCCATTAAAAAAATTACCTAAAATTCATCAAACATAACTCAGAACGTGTCCAAAATCAATCAAAAATGTTTACAAAATGACTACAAAACTAAAATGCTTTGGACAAAACATCTATAAATGAGGAGTGAACACGAGAGTCTTCATGCACTCTAACTCGTCCACAATGACTCTAAAAAGTTAATTAAATGTGTCAAAAATGACTCACAACATGTCTAAAATATCTCAAACTCGTCCAAAATGACTCAAAACTTGTCAGGAAAGAACATGATGTGGAGATACTGAAGCAGCATCTCCAGACATCAGCAGGAAGTTAAAGCTTGGACACTAATGGGTCTTCAGATGGACAATGACCCTCAGCATAGCGCCAGATTAGCTACAGAGAGGCTTCAGGACAACAGAGTCAGTGTTGTGGAGTGGCCATCACAAAGCCCTGATCTCCATCCTGGAGAACATCAGTGGAGCAAGGAGACCAACAAACCTGACCCAGTTCCACCAGTTCTGTCAGGAGGAATGGGCCAGAACTCATCAGACTGTTGTGAGAAGCTTGTGGAAGGAAACCCAGAACGTTTGACCCAAGTCATAGAGTTTAAAGGCAACGCTAGCAGATACTGAGGAGATGGATGGAAACTTCTGACGTTTAGCAAACAGAGATAATGTTGGTGATCCTGACTGAGCTGAAACAGGAAGAGTTCAGTCTGATTTAATGTCAGACGGTGAGAATAATAAGGTTTTATGTCTTTTTGTACGGTGGATGTGAACTTGTGTGATGGTGTCCTGGATCTGCCCAGAAAAGCTCCAGAGGAAGGATCCTCGGAGGCACTTCACCGTCTTCATTTGGACACGAAGGAGCTTCGTTTCAGAAGTCTGAAAAGAAAACGTGTGGACGCGGCCTCGTAAGAGTCGAGCAGACGAGGAAACATTCATCGTTTTAAGTGTTTTCATCTCACAGGAGGAGCAGGAAAATGCTGCTCAGTGCCCAGAAAGCAGGAAGGACGGCGGTGCTTCATCGAGTCTTTAAAGCTGCTGGACGAGCTGCACATTCGATGAACTCAGCCTGATGGCTGAAGGGTTACTGCTGGTCACTGGACCTCTCTGAGTTACTACCGACTCAACAGCTGCCGTGACCTCCAACCTCCCGATGATGTTTTCTTTGGTCAACGCCGATCACAAATTTACAGCCGCTGGCGGACGGACGGACGGCCGCTCCCTGCAAACACAGGTGGTGGACCGGGCCGGACCGGACCCGACCGGAGCTGTCTGAATAAACTCTTTACAAATAACACAAAGCTCAGGTCGCCGTCGGTGGATTTGGGATTCCTGCTGAGGGCGGGACTGCCGGCTGCACTCGGTTTTTCTAACGTTTCAGAAAAACCTCGAATCAACGCAAACAGCTTGAAAGTCACCGGCTGGAACTCAGAGAAATGAGAACTAACAGGTTTACTCTCGTCATATGAGGATTATTTTATGATAAAAAACACAAAATTAGATTTTATCAGCCTCTCAAAGTAAATACTTTAGCATGAGCAGGCGTTAGCTTAGCATAGCAACCAGAGAGGCGTGGGATCAGACAGGCAAAAACAGCTTGTTTGGTTTCTAGATTCCACAAATTGTCTTTTTTTCACTCAAACGGTCAAAAAACATCCAAAATACACGTGTAGGTGTTTGTTTTGCTGAACTTTGTTTGTTTGCGTCTGCAGATTTCAGGTATATTAGAGATGTTACGCAATAGGTACATCCACACATTCCTGCACATTTCTATGAGATTCTTTGTCACCCAAAATTCTCCACTTGTTAGCGTTCACTGTCATGCACCAGTTAGAAAATTCCTCATTAGTGAAAACCTACGTGGGAATAAAACAGATTCTGATGTCGTTGAAGACGTCCACCAAACTGTTTTAACAGAAGGGTTTGTTCACGTATCTTTCATAGCCTGATTTAAAGGATATTTTATTCTTTAAAAAAAATCTTAAAAGCAGAGAAAATATTGGTTTTCTGATTTATGGAATGTTAAAATCCAAAATCTGCTCTGTAGAAATCTTTCGTGGCGACATGTCAGTGAAATGAACGTTGAATTCAGAAGCTTTTTCCAACATTCAGACGTCAGAACTGCTGCAGATTATTTGGATTTGTTCAGGTTTCAGTTGATTCCATGTTTAGGAGGTAAAACCAAAACTAAACACAGCATGTTAAACGGTTTGATTCAAAAGAAATGGTTTAAATAGTCCCCTTATGACAGTAGCTAAGCTAACTGTTTCCAATCTCCAATACTTATGCTAAGCTAAGCTAACAAACTAGATTAAAAACTAGCATTTTTGGGGCTTTCTGGCCATTTGGTGGCAGCGGAGCCAGTTATAAAAACTACATATGAAGCTGTAAAATGATAAGTTCAGTGCATGTTTGCATATTAAACTTAAAGCATTTTCCCATTTTCTGATTGAAATAATCTTCGCCACTGTGACGGAATAACGGATCCCCTCGCACCAAAGCAAGCTCCAACCCGTAATTATTATATACGAGAGAAATTAACTGTGGAAATGTTGATTTCCAGGCGCAGCGCTGCAGGTTTTACAGTTGTTTTTGTGGAGGCAGATGTGAGGGAGAGGACAGAGGGAGAAGCGGTGATATACCGACACAGATGTTGGCTTGCTATCAGCTTCGGCCGGCGGTGTGAAGTAAGTTATGTCCTGGCCGTCGCACACGATTCTTCAAAGATGCAATCTGTGTCTCGGAGCGCTCGGCCGAAGGAACGGCTTCAGAATCCGTATGTATATGTATGTTCGGCAACAAATCACCGCTGCTCTCCTTAATATCCTGCCAAATCCGGCCGACACAATCTGAGGCCGCGGACATGAGTTAATATACATCTGAAAATAGATCCAAACATCTGAGCCACTTGAGATGCCTTTGATTTAACTCGCAGACACTTGAAGTTGTCTGATGCTAAAGCAGCCTGAGGAGAACCGGAGCTCCATCAGTCTCTGGTAAAATATTTTGGCCTCGCGTTTGTCGTCATCGTGCAATCCGGCAGTAAAAACCAGAACAAATGAGTGGCTGTTATGTTAAAACGCAGGTACTGTACGGCTCCTGCACAGTTCATGTTCGGGGGAAAGAGAAGGACTGACATGGAAAAAACACGCTTCTTATAAACACACAAAACCCAAAACTGACTCTGGTCCGATAAGGAGAGTAAAACAAAAGCTATAAATAGGATAAACACACAGACTGATATCGACCTCCGTCTGCCTGCAAACCAACTCCTGACCCTTGCAGAGTTTCTAAAAGCGAATTAAACCACATGAAAAGCAGCGTGACGAAAGACAAAAGGCCCGCGACGGGAGCGAAACGCAACAAAGTGTGAACAGCGAAAGTCAAGGCCGCGGCAGATCTGATGGTTCGGTGGCGACGGCTGAAGCAGTAAGAGTGACCTCTGACTCACATGCAAGTGGAAATAAATCTGGAAACGAGTCAGAAGAATTCCAGTGATGAGGCCAGAAACCACTGATAGGAACAAACAGTGACTACGTGGATATTTCTAACATTAATCTGTAACAATAAATCTAATTAAATACTGATAACATGACAGTAATCTGATCCTACTTACTAGGAAATGTCACCTGTAATCTCACAAGTAATTTTCAATAGAAGTCGACGATACGAAGCTACAACCTGACACCAGACACTCACTCGTTAAGCACTAACGACAAAAGTTGGGGAAGCCTTATGTGCTGCGGCATAGTTTCATGTCCACCACATTTAATTCTCCTCCTCCTGCTCTGCTTCGTCTGAAAACCAGAAGAACAACCGACTCTTCCCGTTAGCTAGCGTCCAGAGCTATTACACCCGACATCAACACCTGAACGCCGACCTGATGCTCTACCAACCAAAGCTGAGTTGGCCTCAACTTTATTTCAATCCGTCAATCTTATTTTTGTCATGAACCAGCTCCCAGTGCTGGTCTCTCAACCCTGCAGCAGCAACGTCAACGTAAATACCTCAACGCTAACGCAGTAGCAAAGCAGCTAGCCACACGTAGCATGAACATAACATTAAAAAAGTAGGGGCTGCACACCAGAACAAAGGCTGGTAAGATGAGGCTACAAACTGACACCTAACAGCTGCATGATGGACGTGATGTTCGACCAATCAAAGCTGAGCTAGCCCTGAATGTTTTTTAATGCTACAAATGACAGGGAAAGGCATCAACCAATCATATGCTTTTGTTGTACTATTTCCACGTTATTTATTTCTTCCTACAATCTCCTGTTCTGTGTGGAAAAAAAGAAGATTTTTGATTTTTGCTCTTGGCCAATTCTCTGGGCATCAACAACGTCAACACCTCAATGACAACTCGGCGCCAACGTAGCTGGGCCTTGGTGGGTTTTTCATATGTAGTGTGAACATGCTATCAAACTCAAAAGTAGGACCTGCAAACTAGAATTTAAAATGAAGAACAAATCTATTATTACCGGTAGAAGTGTGGATCAAGACCTCCGTTCCTTGCAGACGCCAAACAGAAACCCAGAGATGCAACAACAGCTCCACACTTACAAATCTGGAACAAGTCATGGAGACCAGAAACTGTTTGCTTTATCTAAATGTCAGCACTTCTAACTTTCACCAGTAAACATGATTTTTGTGGGTTTATTTTGTAGTAAACTGGCTGGTGCCTCGGTAACTTCCTGACCATTTGATGCTACCAAATAGCACCAGCCTGTGATGTCCAATTAAAACCAGTTGCTCCACTTTAGTGCCACTGAGCCAGCTTTAGACGCAGTGGAAGGTGGATTTTGTCACCTTGGAAACCTTAGAGCGCATATAAAAGATGGACGAAGCCACCGTGACATCAACTATGGGTGTTGGGACTGCCTGGAGTTTGGAATTTGGCCATTTCCTAAAAACCAAACCAGTCAAACGAAGGGGTGGATTGCGACGGAGGAACTGCTCATGTCTGTACAGTAGCAGCTTGTCAACCACATGGCAACCACATCTCTAAACAGAACCAATGCTGTCGTCTATTTCCCAATAATTTACAAAATGAACACCATAATGTACTGAATAAGCCTTAAAACTACCAACTGATATCATAAACAAAAATGTTTACTGAGGAAACAAATCGAGGCAGGAGTCTGGTTTCTACGATACAATTTGACTGAGTCGCCCCCTGCTGGTTGTTAGAAGGATGCAGGTTTGGCTTCGGTTTTCAGACTCAAACGCTCAGTCCATCTTCTACGTATGGGCTTGATTCCAAATCAGGCAGTTTTCTTGTTCCTTTCAGTATGTACGCCCTGTTTCACGCCAGAGTCACACAATCCATTAGAATGTTACGCCTTGAACTCTGGACAGCTCGAGTTTGTCTTTACTCACACGAGACACAACTGGGCAAAGGATTGTGGGTCAGAATGACCAGGAAAGCATCTGACACATGTTTAGGATACTACATGTGATTCACTCTGTTTATCACAGCCAGACTCTCATACTTTAGCTTCGTAGTAGCTGTTGAGATGTAAAAGTGCCAGAAATCAAGAAGAGATCAAGAAAGTTCAATTCCAAAAATGTCAAAACACAGACTCGTCTTAATGAGCGACGGCTGCAGGACGGCAGAACCTCTCGTCAATTCACTCTTGAGCCAGAAACCAAACTGAGTATAAATCTTGCAAACACATATATGAACATGCACAACCCGAACACTGGCACTAGAAAACACAAAAGCACGTTTCATAGATCTAATGCTGCCTTCGTCCTCGTCTCGTCCTCGTCACCTGCTCATAACGAGCCTGAGTCGCGCTGACGTAGCTAACGGGGAGTCAGAGCTGCTGGCAACCAAACTTCTGGCAGGAACACTGAGAGGAACTGAAACAGATATCAGCCGGAGGAAGGACTGCATGTGTCTGTGTGGGGTTCATCGACTGGTCAGCTCACGGTTCACGAGACGGGACAAAAAAACAGCAGCGTCCTGGACGTGTATGTGCATCAAACGGAGGTGAAGCTTACGACTCGTAAACCGATGCTGTTTGTCTCAAAATACAGCGATGTGTTCGTTAAAACCTGTTCACAGTTTGTTTTTAAATAGAAAATGAGTTGCCAAATGGTTCCAAAAGAGTTTTTCGAAAACCAACAACATCATCTCATTGGTTTTATGTCACGATCACATTTTATTATTCTTACATCTGAAAAAAAAAATAAAAATTTTGAAGAAGCTATTCGAAGACGCGAATTGGACCCAGTTTTGGCCTGTAAAGGAATATTTCTTCTACTTGATATTATCTGTGTTTACAGCGAATCTGTAAAATAACGGCTTAAAAATGTTATTTTGATTTCAATCCTTAACATACGAATGTTTGCTTTTAAATAGTTGCAAATATCTGTAGAATACTGATGTTTTTGTCTAATTTTATAGTTAAACGTTTTGTACAGATTGTTGAGGTTTTAATGCTGTTTATAGTTTGCTGGGTTTCTGAGGATTAACGTGTAAATCTTTGTTTTTCTGTGATTTTTATATATATTATATATATACATATAGTATTAGCTGTAATTGAACAAAACAGGGACAAACTGTAAAATAACAGTAAACTGTTAAAAAAAATATGCAATTAAAACTATTATCTTAAGTTTTTATTTGCAGCTTCGGCCTCGTTTTTTAGGATGAAAATATAAATAAACATTTTCTTTGTGACTTTAATGGTCATTATCTGTAATTTAACAAAACAGTAAAACCTGTTCAACAATTTAAAAAAGTTTTAGTTCCTAATGTTCACAACTTTTTAAATAACAGCAGATGTTTGTAAAATAAGATTTTTTGCTTATTTAAGTTTTTCTTCATGTTATTTTTAAAAAAGGTTTTACGGCTTAGTATCTGTACGTTTATCGAAGCAGAAAATTGTGTAAATACCAGTAAATAAATAAACAGTTAAAAACTACTTTCACAGTGCAGCAAAAATTCTACCAGCCTGAAGGAAGAGATGCTCTCTGCTTCCTCAGACATGGCTCGTATAAGGTTTGACATGAAGCTTTTCCAGGTAGATGTGAGAGTTCTGTGTGTCTGTGTGGATGCAGACTCCTTCTAAACGCCTGTCGTCGTGTGTTTTCGCTGCAGAAGGTCTGTTTTCGGGGGTGAAGCTCAGCGGTGAGGCCTCCCGCTGCAGACTGAGCGCTCAGCGCCGCTCGCCATGATGAAGCACCAGACGCATTCCTGCACTTTAATAACAAATGGGCTGACAGGGAGTGATGATGCCGGGGCTCGGGTTCAGTCATCGAGGGTAATAATAGATTATTTTAACATGGTGCCGCGGCGCTGAAAGTGTCTCCGCTTTGATACTTGGAAACGCTCGACACGTCGGCCGATGTCGGACGGTACCGGAGCTCGCAGACGTCCTGCAGTTCCCTCTATCTGCTGTTTTCTTTCCATCGTGACTCCCCTTTGCAAACCTTTCTATTTCTAGCTGTTGCTCTTGGAGGACGGCCCGGCTTCACTTCCGACACGAAAAAGAACCAGAAAACAAACACAGTTCTTCGTCTTTATCAGAAAGAGAGAGATGACCACGGTGGCAGCGGGCAGGAGCTCGGCTGATCTGAGTCCGATGACCTCCGGCCTCATTTTTCCCACCGTCCGACAGGTCATTACGGGCCGCGCCGAACGCAATCCATCACCGGCTAACAGATCACCGTCGGCTCACATTATTGCCTCCCTACGAATAGCTATTTGAAAGTAACAACACTTTATCCATCATTTCATCAATTAATTATCCCCCAAAAAAATACTCGTAATTAAACGAAACTCCACGTTGAGTAAATAACAAACTACAGAGTCCACGCTTATCGATCAGATAACGCAGGAAAAGCAGTCGGTGAAAAATGTTTACCAGTTATGAAAAACCATTAAGAGAAGGAAGAAGAAAAAAACCCACGAGAACAAACAAGCCACGGCAGGATGTGAGTAAATCAAAGCTCTGACCTCTGAGTATCAGTAAATCAGCCGCTGGAGCCGTTTTCCAAAATTACTGCTCAACAGAATGCCTCAGAAATAGAAAAGTGAACCTTGGCTTTGAAACGCTAAAAAAACAAAACCTGCTGGAAAAAAATAGAACACAGATTTCTCCTCCATCTACGAAAGAAGTCTCCCAAACTCCATTTCATAGGTGGAACTGTGAATCTAAATACCTGAGGCCGACTGTAATAATTCATGTGAGCGGTTTTTGCATTTTTGCCTGGGCTGCCGTCGAGGCGCCCCTTCGCCGACGCTGAAGGGTTGTGGTGGTCGGAGTGCAACCATAACAACCCACAGTGTGAGTCTGAGGTCAAACTGTTTACGAGTAACAAAGAAATGAAAAATGACTTTTGCACCTGCGTCATATGAAGAAAACACTCGTCCCTGTTGTCTGACGGTCTCTAATCCACTGATGATGGATTCTGGACGTCGACCACTGAAACCACAGTTTTCCTGAGACGCCACTTGTGTGTCCGATAACATACGTCTACACCATGACTTGGACTTTTGACTTGGATGACTTAATAATTTACCTGGAACTTGGTCTTGACTTGATGTCTAACTTGACGCTGGATTTACTGGTTCTGACTACAGACTAAACTTGGGACTTGTTAATCTTGACTTGGGGCATGATTTGAAAATTGTTGTGTCGTTGCTTCTTTAAGGATTTATTGTCGTTATTTTTGGTGAAGCATCTCGTAACTCTTTGGCTGCTAAAGAAATAAGACTTATCACTGGCAGGACTTGGGACTCGTTGGTCTTGACTTTGCGCTTCAAAGTCTTGACAAGAGTTTTTTTTTTTTTTTTTTTTTTAAAGTTATTTTTTTGGCCTTTGTGCCTTTATTTGATAGGACAGTGGGAGAGAGACAGGAAAGTGGGGAGAAGAGTAGGGGGAGGACATGTGCGGGAAAGGGTCATGAGCGGGACTCGAACCCATGACCTCCGCATCGGGACTGTAGCCCTGTACATGGGACGCCAGCTCTACCAGGTGAGCTATAGCGGCGCCCCTTGACAAGAGTTTTGACCTGGAATTTGTTGGTCTCGACTGGAGATCTACCGTTAGATTGGATGGTTGTGACTTGAGCTTCACAGTGAACTTGATGGTCTTGACTGAAGACTTGACTTAGGACTTCTTAACTGTGACTTGAGACTTGATTTGGAATTTGTCCTTACGAGTCGCTCAATATGGTTTGACTTTGTACTTCTTAGTCTTGACTTGGTATTTGGAACTTGTTGGTCGTTTACCAAGGCTTGACTCGCTGGTCTTGACTTGGAATTTGACTTTGTACTACTCAATCTTGACCAAAGCTTTGACCTGGGACTTGCTGGTCTTCCCTAGAGATTTAACTTCGCCTTTCTTGACTTGGGAATTCACACTGAAGACCTGACTTTAGACTTTATCTGGACCTTGCTGGTCTTCAGTCTGGCATTAACTTGGGACTGACTGGTCTTGACTTTGTACTTCTTAGTCTTGATTTAAGCTGTGATTATGATTTTGTTAGTCTTGACTTGAGGTAGACTTGGGACTTTGTAATGCCAAGTCTGTCTTGACTAAAGACTTGGCTGAGGACCTCTTGATCTTGACTAGGGGCTGGTTTTGAAACCTGTTGATTTTTCCTTGGGGCTGGACTTTGGACTTGTTGCACTTGATTAGATTGGATTTGTTGTATTTGACTTGGGACTTCACATTGGACTTGTCACTCGTCACAGAAGACTTGATATGGAACCTGAATTGGAGCCTGTTGGTCCTTAGTTCAGGCTTGACTGGACTTCACCTTGTACTTCTTAGTCTTGACAAGAGAACTGACTTCGAACTTATTGGTCTTGTCTTGGACAGGGGTCAGACCTGCTGTTTAATTTGGAACTTTTTAATGTTGACTTTGAGCTTGACATCTGACTAGTTGGTCTTGACTAAAGACTCGGGGGACCTGGGGCCTTTTTGACCTTGAACTGAGCCTGGATTTAAAATTTGTTGGTCTTTAGTCAGGGCTTGACCTGGGACTTGTTGGTCCTGACTTGAGATCTAATTTTGGATTCTAGACTTTGGACTTCACATTGGACTTGTTACTCTTTCCTTAGACTTGACTTGGGTTGTGGCTTAGAACTTGTTGGTCCTTAGTCAGGGCTTGACTTTATACTTCAGGGTCTTGACAAGAGCGCTGACTCGGAACTTGTTCGTCTTGACTTGGACTTGACTTCCAACATACCTGGTGGCACTTGAGGTTTGATTTGGGACTGTTTAATGTTGACCTTGAGCTTGACATCTGACTAGCTGGTCTTGGCTAAAGACTCGGGGGACCTGGGGCCTTCTTGACCTTGAAATGGGGCTGAATTTAAAACTTGTTGGTCTTTAGTCAGGGCTTGACCTGGGACTTGTTGATCTTGACTTGAGATCTAATTTTGGATTCTAGACTCTAGGCTTGACAAGAGCACTGACTCGGAACTTGCTAGTCTTGACTTGGACTTGACTTCCAACACACTTGGTGGCAATTGAGGTTTAATTTGATTTAATGTTGACTTGAGGCTTGACTTTGTAATGATTGGTCCTGACTAAAGACTTGACTTTGGTACTCCTGGAGCCTGACTTTGGGCTGAATGTGGAGTTCACTGGTCCTGACTTGGACTTGTTTTGACTTCTCCTCTACTGACACTGACTCTACAGTTGAACAGTTTAACCCCACGTTGCTGGATCATGTTCACTTCTAAGAATACAGCATCTGGACCATGACGACTTCATAGTCTGTCACTTTCTACGCGTCTTGTTTCATCGTACGCGCTGTTGAACAACCCCAACGACTTGTAGGCACACAACCAAACAAGTCACGTTCTTCTTTATAGAAATGTGTGTTGTAAATAATCCTGGATCCGATCTACTGCCCTGACTTTAACAACTACAAAGCTAATGTGAAAGAACAAGCAGCAGCGTGCAGTTTAAACACCCCTCACAAGTCAAGGTTGCAACCATCAGGTCAACACCGTCACTGGGAATTTAGCCGCCGTCTCACAGGGACGACTTCCCTGTCGTTTTTATATTTATATCTTTGACCTTGTTCAACTGTGGCAAGTGAGGACAAAAAAAATATTACCCCCCAGCGACGTCGTAAAATTTCCGTTCTGGCTGTATTTGTTTTGTCCCTTTATTCACTCTTTATCTCCTGGGTCTCGGCCCCTCTAGCATACCAGGGGGTCATCCAGACGTGTCCCCCGGTCGGGGAAGGCCCTCTCTGGCTAGAGCTCAGCGTGTCCCTGGGCAGAGCGCTGCATGGAGAAGCACAGAGACTGGGAAAACGACACTGGCCCCACTAATGGAAGCATAATAGAGAAAGACATCCATCTGTGTCGCCGCTTCGCTGTGAAAACAAACAGAGCCGAGACGTATCAGAGCGGTTAATGGGCCAGTCAGCGCGATCACTTGTCCGGCTTTAATCAGGATCACATCACCTCCTGACTCCTTTTCTACACATGCTGCACTGAAATGGGAGATTATCCGTCCATGTGCAGCATCAGTGGCCTCGTGTGTGTTTGTTATTCGCCATAATCAGGGGAAAACACCGCAACCCTAACATGCTGCTCGTGTTTTATGACTTCCTGTCAATAACTCCCTCATAGCAAGCGTCTCTATCAGATTTTAAACTACAGATCTATCTAGAATGTCTAAATAGCCGATGTCACATTAATAATGTAAATAAAAAAATACAGTTTCACAGTTAAGGATTCCCTAAAACCACCATTTTCCTTGATTTGACCCACACTGGTGGATCTACAGTCAGAATCAGCTTTAATGGCCGAGTACGCAGACAACATACAAGGAATCTGGTTTCGGCTGTTGGTGTCGGCCTAGGATCAATCCAATCCATCTCAGTGGACATACGGGTCACATCTGACCCCAAACAGCCTCAGAGGACAAACATCTGTAGCACCTGTACAAACGTAGAACATTTTAAAATGTTTTCATTTTTGTGCATTTTGGGTCACTTTAGGAAAAGTCATTAACTTTCAGGCTAAAATAACAACGTTCAGGCTGTTTTTTACTGCCGTCAAATGTCAAAACAGATCAAATCTGACCCACAACAGTCTGTAAGGGTTAAAGTCAGGTTTATAGACGCCACCACACTACGAAAAAATTTCTGTAAACAGAAGCTGGACGAGGCATTTGGAGTCTGGGATTGTGCAGAAAGATAGTTATTAAGTGAGTTAACATATTCAGACAGAGTGTACCACTGTGGTCCGAACCGCTTCGCTATCTCATCATTTACAGAGCCAGAGACATGAACAAACAGCTAGCCAGCTAGCCAGCTAGCCAGCTAGCCGGATTCTTTGTTTACATCTGACATCACACAGGTGTTGTGAAGGGAGGACATAACTTGCAAAAAAAAAAAAAAACAGCTTTATCAATCAATACTTGTTCAGTTAACGACATAAATTCTGCAAAGTGGAATTCTCTGTGCTCGTATTGCTGCTTCTGTCAACGAACATGAAAGGAATATAAAACAGCTCTGGATGGAGGTCATTAAACGTAACCTCTTTGTCATGGTCCCGTTGCTAGCTAAACTTCCACAATGCTCTCTGCTTTACAGTATTAAACAGTAAGAGGCTCCACCTGGTGGAACAACCAGGTACTACAGCTGATCTATGATACTTGAGGTTTGTATTATCTAGAGAAATGGTTTCAGATTGGTGTCTGTTGGTAGACTTTTCTCTCCGACTCTTGCCCCATCAAGTTCCACCTGGTCCTTAAGTTCCTGCATTTAAAGCTACTGATGAGAACTTTAAGAATCAAGCTAACTTTTTTGCCAAATAAAACAACAGTTGAGCAGGTCCTGACAAGACAGCACCCCCGTCTTCACAATGGGATGTTTACATTTTCTATATTTGGCCAAAAGGTGTGCTGTCCCATTCTGCACTCACTGAAAGCTAATTTCACGATACGATCAGTGAATTTGCTTGTGTGCAAATCACCTCCTCCAGACAGCCAAAGTGTCTTGTTGTAAATTTGACTGCATGTGCATGAAAAAGGAAAGCCATCGTGCTGTATTTAAAAGAGGCCGAGCAGCGCCGCATCCGCCCGACTCTCCAGCTCCAGCTCAGGACTTCACAGGTTTAAACACATTCACCTTTTGCCTCCACACTCTCCTCTTAAAGTTTATAACTGGGCTGCTCCGCTGCGCTCTGATGACACTTCTATGCTCGATGCACGCTGTAAAAATTCCACAACATTTTTCAAAGTCAGGACTCTACACAAAGTTACACGAGGTTTATTGTTTCAGCCTCGCAGGTCCCATCCATTTGAAACAAAATCCGAGAAAACAAGGTCGAACGCGGTAGCCGCTATCTCAAGGTTCAAACCATGAGTTCAATGTCAAAGCGAGAAGAACAGACTGAAAAAGACAACAAAAGAACTCAGTGATGCCGGTGACTGAATATACTTGTAGCACAATGGAGCTGTCGCAGGTTGCTCGTGTGATTCAGAGACGAGAAAACCTTCTGATCTCACATGTGAGTCCTCGCATCATCTGAAAAGTAGCATTTACTCGCAAAACTGGGATTTAGAGGAAAGACGAAGGAAAGCGGAGGAAGGGACGGAGATCACGGCCCTGACAGCTTTATAGGATCTCCTGGAATGAAAAAGAGTTCACCGACCGCGAGCAACCCGCCGAGGGAGGCCGACACCTAACGCGAGCCCCAGTGCACGTCGGTGACCCAGACCTGAGATTTAGGCTCCATCAATAACAAAATGGCTTCATCCACATGCTGCAACACACACACACACACACACACACACACACACACTCCTGCAGATATATAGGCATCAGTGACAGTGTCGGTCTGTGGGAGGACCATGTACCCATAAGAAGTTAAAGCCTTCCCAGGAAATCAGAAACGTATGTCTGCTGCCACGGTGGTCCTCCGTGGAGGATAACTCAGTCACAGTCCTCAGAGTGTCTCTATCTCCCACTTCATCCCATCTCTGCCTCTCTCCGCTTCGTCTGCTGTTTCTCTGCCTCGAGGTTATGTGGAGGTTTCCAGTGGCACAGGCCCTGCACGGCCAACATACGTGTTCTCTACCTCAGCAGCTGAAATCCTGACCGACCTGCAGGTCCAGTCATTTAGGCCTTAAGTCCATCAGCAGCTCACACTGATTCAGCTTCTCTTTATTCTCATCTTTACAGAATGTTTTCACACTTTGAGAATCAGAAATACGACCGACTAGCAGCAACGTACTCGTCAACTCTGATGATTTGTTTTACAGTTTCCATATTGTGACAATCCTTTATTCATGTGTGTAGTCAGGACCTTGAAGGTGCAGAATAAACGCTGTTAAGATACAAAGACGTTTACTAACGAGGTAGCCCCAGTGCTTTACAAGTCAGTCAGGCGCTACGTCAAACCTAACGAGCCAATAGTCAACCAGCTCAGACTCTGTATAGCTCCACCCCCTCACAGGTGAACCAATCAGATGAGCAGCCGCCTCCACCAGGTGTACTGTCTACTGCTGCTTCTGCTAAACTCTGAAACCACGATCAAAACTCACCAAATGTTCTGCTGTAAGAGTGAACAGGAGAGTCCTCGTGCACCGCCAGCACCTGAGGAGCTGAACACCCAGTGGATTGTTACTGATGGTCCCCAGAACAGTAGGAGAATCCTCAGCGTTAGCATGGTGTGCAGCTAATGTGGCTAACGTTAGCTTTGATAGTCAGAGCTTGAATTTAACCCAGTAACCAGGACTAGGTGGGTCACTGTGTTTCCATCCGTTAGCTGCTCTCCTGCTCACATAAACTGTACTTTAATATCAGCTGAACTCACAAAAAAGCTCCAAGCAGCCGAACTACTGATTTTAAATCGTCATCTGACAAACGGACCAAACGCAGGAGATAAAATCAGCGGCTGTGCTGAGAATTCACAGATATTTAAATGTAAAACGATCCTCAGAGACCACGTTAGAAGACAGAAAGTCCCTTCCTGAAGGGGGCGGAGCCAGCAGCAGCTCAGGTGAGGTTGAACAGTCATGGAGAGATTACCATCTTTGTGGAATTTTGCAGTTTTTAAGTCAATTTGGACAATTTTGGAATCATTCTGGTCATTTTTCTTGTAACAGGTCTGAGTGCATGAAGACTCTCGTGTTCACTCTTGCAGCCAACAGAAGAACATCTGGTGACCTTTGCCAGTGGCTCAGACATTGTAGAGTCTGAGGTGCACCACTGTTGGCTAGCTAGGTGTGAGATAGCACCTGAGTTTGAGTTCTTATTGATTTGTAAATGGTCTGCACCTACTTCATGACAGAGCTGCCATGCAAGGTGCTGCCTGCCATTGGGAGCAACTTCAGGTTCAGTGTCGTGCCCAAGGGCACTTCGACTGTGGAGGGGATCGAACCAGCAACCTTGCCTTGGAGGACAACCCGCTGTACCACCTGAGCCTCTAAGCTGGGGGGCTAGCTGAACTGAGCGTCTCTGTATCTTAACTTTTACAAGTTTATATCAACCACAAAAGCCACTGTCCAGCCTGTTTGGTCTCTTCATTATATCTTTTCTTCTTCTGCTCCAAAGCTCTACGCAGACTTGTGCATCTAAAAAGATAACTCACAAGTTGCCGAGTCCAATAACTGTCAGAGAAGCAGAGCGTAGGGCCCGGTCTTATTTAAGAGTCTATAAATGATGCGCAGGGCGACCTCTCCACTCTGCTGACCTTTGACAGCGGGGCGGCGCTTCAGAGATTATCTGCTCTCTCCGTGAAAGTCGAGAGCGGAGTGTGTTTTTGTGCGTTTGCGTGCTTGTGAGCGTCGGACGGCAGTGATTCACAGCTGAGGACGCGCTCTCAGAGAGCCTCGCGGTGCAGTCAGTCATGCTGAAGCCCGGCTAAGGAAAGGTGAAGCCCGTTATTTATCAGCGTCGTGAGGTTTCAGCGCAGTAAAAATGTGCAGAGATAGAAACCGCAGAAGACAAACGGCGCGACCGTATTTCAAACCAAAGAATAAGAAATACTACGTGAAGAAAACAGTAAAACATTGAGAGGTTTCAGTTTTGGATCTCTGTTGTTTTTTTTCCCCTTTTCTGCCGACGGCTAATTCTACTGATGTGTTCAGCTGCAGAAGAGGTTGTTAGCTGATTTACCGCCAGCATAAACACGGATCCCATCACGGGCCGGGGACTTTCACAGATTTGGTTTGGCAGGTATTCAGTGTGGCTTAAACTCAGCTCAGCACAATAATGTGGAACGATAGCTCCATTGAAGGGTTTTTATTGTGGAGATGGTTTGTTTTGCTGCTGCTGCAGGTTTTTAATAAACTCAGAGGAAAGACTCCTCAACAGCTGGAAGCGACGAACTTCAGCATTATTCAGTCCACCAAGATCTTCTTTGGTTCACAACAGCCCTAATTACTTTCCATACCTAATGATATGTATATTTTTCTCGTATCATTGTGTAGTTCGTTAAAAACCAATGTTTTATTGGTGCATCCATCCACCCCGACCTCCTCCCTACATCTAATTAGTGGCTCTTTGACTACGTTTTCTCTTTTGCTGAGTTACTGCTGCCACTAGGGGGTGCTGTCACAATGGAACTAGGTTGTTTTTTGTGGTGGGACAGTCAACCAATGGTCCAAAACCCTGCAGAGATTCTGTTTAGTCAAAAAAAAGCCCATTTCAGACTTTGGAAACAAGATTCTTTTTGCTTAAAAAACAATGACGAGAGACTGATTATCGGAATAGTTACCAAATAAGAGTGCGAGATCATAGATTCGCTGATAAATACCGTTGATCTGGGAACATTTTTAGGATATTAAAGCAAACGGGGTGCAGCTGAACACAACTGGTACCGAACTGGGATCATCAGCTCATGTATTTTCAGGAATCAGAAGAATAAGTGCAGCTTCTATAAAGTAGAAAACAACACGGTTCAGTTGATTTAACATGCTGCAGATGTGTGTGTTTATGCTGATTTAGTTTAGGCTAATAAGGCAACAGGTGGAGTCACTCTGCTGCTAGTTTTCTCTGCAACCAGTTGATTAGAGACTGAGTACAATTTTAGTCGACCAGGATTCACTCCAGCCCAGAGTTTAGTCGTCTACATGCTACAGCGAGACGGTTTAACATGTTTGAGCTAAAATACGAGTCACTTGAGTTAAAGACTTCATCAGATTTGGTGTCAAACTTTTGGTTCCAACTCTAAACAGCCGGAACAAATTCATCTTAAAGGTGGCCTTTCTGCCCGATGGCGTCACAACCGAGCAGAGTTTTACAGTTTCAATGTTCAAATGCAGCCACTAAAACCGTCGAGAATCTTTGTGAATAAAACCTGAAGCACACATAATTGGTCAAAAGGTAAACCTGTCGTCCTGCGAGTCGCTGCTAAAAGTCTCTCTTAAAAAACGGCACCAAATCGCTCCCAACATTCATCCCGCTAATAATGTCAGAGAAGCGTATTAAAATGAGCCGCTATAAACAGAACAAATAGGAAGAGGAAGACCTATTGTACAGTGCGATGTGAGTTAAGAGGAGCAGGATCCACTCTCTCCATAATAATCTGCTCGTTTAAGTGTTTTTACTGGGCCAAGGGAGCAGCTGCACTCCTTCACTTTAAGACTGCCGAGTCACTCGGAGTGCCAGGATTGCACTCAGCCTCCGTCTCGGCAGACATCTACTGCGGCGTTTAATGCGACTTCCCGGCTAGATTTACTGTGATGGCTTTTGAGGCAAAGAGGTATAATATGACAAAACATGGCCCCGTAACCCCGGGATATCCAGCCATGTTTAGTGGTGGTGAGAGCCATTTAGCTGGAGGATTGGCAAATATATTGCTTTCCTCCCTTATCATGTACAGAATTTCAATAAAACGGGGCAGTAAATCAGGCTTGGATTCAGACTTGTGACTGTTTTTTTTTGTTACTGTACAGGCCTCCTGTGTTTGGGCTGAAAGGCTGAGACGGGTGTGTGTTCTGAAGGCCGGTCCATTACTGTGTCAGGTTTTCTAGAGACAAACAGCTCCCATGTTTTGTAGAAAAACACCAAAAGACAAAGAAGATGACGTACAAATACAGAGCTGTGGTATAAGGGTGCTCCCCTCTCACACAAAACCACCCAGTTCCATTGTGACAGCGCCCCCTAGTGGCCGCTGTAATTAAAAAAAGGAGGAAAGAGCCACTAATTAGATGTAGAGAGGAGGTCGGGGTGGATGGATGCACCAACAAAGCATCGGCCTTTAACTAGTGTTGCCTGATACACTGATACTAGGAAAATATTGTGAAACCTTGCCGTTAAAAATGAACCTAAATCTAGTTTTGTTAGTGTTGATACTTGGAGCCGCAGTTTTGTCTGATGTCAACTGTTTCATATAAAACAAAGCAGATGATGTAAAAATACAGAACTGTAATTCTGGGAGACTGTCCTGCCACAAAAAAACGACCCAGTTCCACTGTAACAGCGCCCTCTAGTGGCCACAGTAGTTCAGAAAAAGTGGTGATGTAGTCAAAGAGCCACAAATTCAGTGTAGGGAGGAGGTCGGGGTGGATGGATGCACCAATAAAACATTGTTGTTGTTTTTTACCTAACTATACAATACAATACTAAATCTTATTTTATTCGTACTGAAACCATTTTCTTCTCTTCAGTAGCGTTCACAGCACTGAGATGTAAATCCAAACGCCGACGCCGAACATTCACAGGTTGTGGAAAAAGCAGATGCACAAAAGTAAATAAGGAATTATATCATATTATATACACATCTACAAACATCAAACTCCTTCCATGTCTTAATGATGGATTTAACTGGACTCCAGAGATATTCAGTAACTTGGAAATGTTCTTGTATCGTCTCCTGACTGATGCTTCTCAACAACCTTTTCCAGAGTTCTTGGAGGGTTCTTCAGTCATCATGGTGTGGTTCTATCCAGGAGTTCTGATCCACCAGGGACTGGACCTTCCAGATACAGGAGTCTTTATACTACAATCACTGAGACTCATTCACTGACCTCACATGATGCGTTCACTGACTTCTAGCACCGACTGGCTGCACAATTAGAGTCACTTTGAAGGGGTTGAACACTGCTGCAATCACTTTTATTACATATTTGATTCATGAGCACTTCTTTGTAGGAATCTTTTTCTAATTTTAGAACGAATAAACTGTAAATTCTTGTAAAAAAATAAAAATAAATCTAAATGCAGTTGCCCACGATTGTTTCATAAACAATACAAGAAGAAAACTTCTTTCACTGGAGCTTTTTAACAAGCCTTGTCCACGATGTTTTGCTCCTGCAGCGTCCAGGGGTTATTCCAGCGCCACATCCAGCACGGTGTGTGCCGCATTGATGGAATGTGAATGTCAGCGGTCTCTTTATTTACTCTCCATATAAAACACTGAGCAGTAATTAACAGCAGGTATCCTCCCTAGACAGAAGGTAATTGACTGTTTCAAAGTGCCGGCGCTTCATAACCGAGGCTGCACACGTGAGCGCGAGAGGACCAACAGAAATACACAACGGTGTGTTTGCATGCGTGAGTGTATTCAAATTAACTCCTTTATATTCCTGGCCTCCCCCGCCTCTCCTCCCCTTCCCCTCCCGTCCTCCCGGCGAGGATAAGGGTCAGCGGAGGTGGGCGAAGCCACTCAAACGCTCCAGATTTCTTTACGAGTGCATTAACATTCAGCCGGATTCATTATCAGTAAGTGTAGTAAGATGGACCAAGCAGAGACACCTTGTGCCGCCGCCGCCGCCGCCGCCGCCATCAAAACGCGAGCTGTTAATTTTAGTGTGTGAGCAGAATGTTAGTGGAAAGCTCGAGCAGCAGAGGCCGGGGATCTGGATTCACCAGAACAAACCCACAGAACACAAAAGGTTATGATGTTCTCTCATATGAGCCAGCGAGGTGACCCAGTTCTACACAGCCATGGTGTCACAGTGGACCAGTTCCACACAGTCAAGAAGAACCAGTAGAGAAAGTACCCAACAAACACGGTTCAATCAGCCACATGGGCCCGCTGTCGGACTAAAGTCCCCGGCTCGTGGGTTAGAACAAATATGGCAAGGAACACAGATTTAACTCAACATAAGGATGTTTATCATAACCAATAGTAAGTATGGCTGTCAGTAGTATCAGTGGTGCAGGTGTGAATGAGGGAGCATGATGGGATGGAAGGTGCTGTGGAGCAGAACGGTGACAGAGAAAGACGTTCCACCGTCAGACGTAGAAAGACGTTCCACCGTCAGACGTAGAAAGACGTTCCACCATCAGTAGAAAGATGTTCCACCGTCAGATGTAGAAAGATGTTCCACCATCAGATGTAGAAAGATGTTCCACCATCATGTAGAAAGATGTTCCACCGTCAGATGTAGAAAGATGTTCCACCATCAGATGTAGAAAGATGTTCCACTGTGCTGAATGTATCTTCCAACAGCTGGCTCCTCTGTTCACCACTTCTGTTTTGTGTCTAGTTTTTCTCATTTTTTTCTATTTTTGGTTGTTTTTGTCGTTGTGTTACTTGTTTGTCAACTTTTGTCTTGGTTTTGTCGCTTTTTGTCTTGTTTGTCTCATTTTGTGTCTCATTTGTTGTTTTCGGTCTTATTTTTGTTGTTTTGAGTCTCTTTGTGGTGATTCTGTCTCCTCATCCTGCAGATGCTGAACTACCTCCATGTTTCCAGACTTTCTCCTTTTTTCATCCCTTTAGTAAATTAAGCACATATTTAGCATTTAAAACATCCTGTCATTCACTGTGTAAATCAGCCAGAGGCAGCATCACAAGGAGGATTTTAGAAGGAGGTCAAACACCTACAGCACAAACCAACACTCTGATGAGAGTCCAGGTATCTCAGCCGCTTCACTCCTGCGTCTGGTTTTTCCTCCATCATCCACAGAGGGAACATAAAGTTAACGAGAAGCTCGTTAGAAGCCGCTAATTGGACTGTATCCTCGCTAATTGATTTTTTTGTTAATTGGGGTTAGGCTAATTGCTATCTTAATTGCCGTTTCTCCTAATTAGCGCTAATAGGTGTTAACACAGTCCGACCAGTTGTGTCCCAAGTTGTAATTGGCCCGACAACAGCAGCAGCAGAGACAACGTGGACCAAAGGTGGCTCCGCGGTTAGAGCTCCTCTGAGACATGATTGTTAATTACTGTTAATTAGCATGTTAATCGTTGCTGGGCTACAGGGCTCTGGCTCTCCACTCAGACAGCTGTTTGCTGCGGGAAGCTTGACGAATCCAATAAAAGACACAAACTGTTTTGTTGTTTTGATTAATGTCAGTGACCATAAAGGACAGTCAGCTGTTGGTGGGGTTTGCTGTGTCCATTTATTCCATGTTGGTCAAAATATAGGAACATATAAAGGTTAGAAACAAATGTGCTGCTATTAACAGCACAGTTATCTAATGTAGGAAATAAACAAAACAACTGACAACTTCTTGTGCAATTAAATCCCAATCCTGTATTTTTTCAATTTTAAAATGACTTTAAACACACAAAACTGTACGTTGAATTAAACCGTATTAATTATGAACATAAACATTCTATGACTTGCATATGAACACAAACAACCAATGAACAGAGCAGCTTTTCAGCCAATTAACACATAAAAACGCACCACAAACCAGAACACTCCTGAACAATCTGTCACAACTCAGCCTCTTAGAACCAAAACCCTAAAACTTGAGAACATTTAAACCAACAATAAGTCATAAATATACATACAGCAACTTGAATTGTGAGTTTTGGTGGCGTACAACGCAGTGTTAATCAAGTTTTCTTAGTTTCTTGACCTCTAAACTTCTCGATCGACTACAGCCACTGCTAAACCTAAACCTTGTAACGTCACCACTGAACAGGAATTTTTGGTGGTTTAGTTTTCGGTTCGGCGTCTTTTGGACAGACGGAGCCTCTCTGTGTTGAGGAACTGTTCGATTTTGGAGATCTGAGCTCTGAATGATGACTGCTGGTCTTCTGTCTCCTGAGAAAAGCCGAGTTCTGACTCTGAACTGGGACCTGCAGCTGAGGTAGACGCTCTGCTGCACCTGGTTTAAGGAGAAAGTGGCGTTAAGCCAACAGGTACGAGACGGGGAGGGACTTGTTTTGGGGAAGGACTTGTCTTGGGGAAGGACTTGTGTTTTAATGATACTGACTAGACTTCTCCAAGCTTCCAGCAGGTAGTTATTGCTGTTAAAGCGTCAACCAAAGCCTGATCTTTTCCTAAACCCAGCGTTGCCTTGGTTCCACCAAGAGTCTAGAAACATTGGTCGTACAAGTGAACCCAAAGACTACCAACAACTTTATGTCATTTACTTACCGTTACATTTACAGAATCTGGAAATATCAACACTTCACACATGCATCTTGTACAGTCATGACTCGAT